>NC_074693.1:26211469-26463121 GCF_029448725.1 Salvelinus fontinalis | reverse complement strand
TTCCCCCTGCTGGCTGTCTGTGGAATAACATCAGGATCAGATGATCGTGGGGATATGCATGTTAGTCGCCCGAACATGGTCACTGTTTTCCTGTCTTTTGTCGTTCTTATGCTCACTGCGTCTCAGATGGATCGGTCCAAGGCCTTTCTACAGTAAGCAGAGGAGAGGACAGCCTTCCAGTAGAATAGATAGAGTCACAGCTCCCAACATTTACTAACAAATGAACAGCTACAGATATTTCGCTTGCACTTGTATGTGCTAGAGAACTGTGCTACATACCAGTTATTTTCAATATGTATAAATATAGAGATAGAAATACATGTATGACTCCTGTTATTTTTGTTTTACCTTGTAATAAACCACTTAAGTGGTGATCTCTCTTAATGGTTCATGAGTAATTTGGTATTGTTCGGCATGTTCACCTGCCTAAGTACCTTAGATCGCAAGCCCATAATTAGTCAATGGGGCTGACTGGCTAGCTACTAGTACTGTTAGCTAGCCAGATAGCCACAAAGCATTGTTAGCTAGCTACTGTAACCACAAAGATTTGACATCTATCTTGCATAATAGTAGTTTTAGGTCATTTTTTCCTGTTTAACTATCTGGCTAGCTAAATTGTTACGATTCACATATGTAGCTGATAATTATGAAGTCCAATGTACGCTTTGTGTATATCTTGTTTCGTCTATTGTTGCCATTGTCCTGGCTGGAAGGAGGTTCAGTGAATGGGGCGGTGAAGCGTGAGGTAATACAGTAGGGGTTGTGCGAGTGCTTCTTAAATGTATTGTTTTATGTATTCTCCCCACTCTGGTCCTCACAAGAACATACTCAAGAGAACGTACTGGAGAAAACATTCGGAGCATGACTGTGGAGCATGGTAGGTAGTATGTTTGGAGAAACACCCCTAGAGTTTGAGAGTTACAAGCCTCCACTCACCCAGTAATTTTTGAACTGTCCCTAAATAATCCTACTAAAACACTGCATGAGAAATATGTCATGGACTCAAAACAATTGAAAGTACAGAGTATAAAACAGTACTTAGCCTAATATATGATTAACAGCCACGATAGCAGCGTCTACCGATAGGCCTATTTTTAATTAATATTTCAACTCGTCACCACGCTCTACCTTCCACTGGTGTTTCCCAACTGTAGTCCTCGGGTACCCCCAACAATAGACATTTTCATTTTAGAGCCAGACAAGCACACTTGTTTCAATTTGGTAACTAATCCTTCGATTAGTTAAATCAGTCCAGAGCTACAACAACAATGTGTGCTGATTGAACCAAACTAAATAATTGGAGGATGCGGGCATCGATCCCGCTACCTCTCGCATGCTAAGCGAGCGCTCTACCATTTGAGCTAATCCCCCTGTGCCTCTAATAAGAAGTATGAAATCTCAAGGACCGCACTGCCAAACCCCTCGTCAACTAGAAAGGATACTTTCTTTTTAAAGCATGCTTGCTTCAGCTGTCTAAAAGTATTTTTCATGGTAGTTCGGTAACGGTTGAAGCAGCGACTGCAGTAAGCCTAGTGGTGGAAATAGTTGTATGGTTAGTGAGTTTTGGGTGTATGATAGCAGAAAAACCTGTGAGTCTGGACTTCCCCCTGCTGGCTGTCTGTGGAATAACATCAGGATCAGATGATCGTGGGGATATGCATGTTAGTCGCCCGAACATGGTCACTGTTTTCCTGTCTTTTGTCGTTCTTATGCTCACTGCGTCTCAGATGGATCGGTCCAAGGCCTTTCTACAGTAAGCAGAGGAGAGGACAGCCTTCCAGTAGAATAGATAGAGTCACAGCTCCCAACATTTACTAACAAATGAACAGCTACAGATATTTCGCTTGCACTTGTATGTGCTAGAGAACTGTGCTACATACCAGTTATTTTCAATATGTATAAATATAGAGATAGAAATACATGTATGACTCCTGTTATTTTTGTTTTACCTTGTAATAAACCACTTAAGTGGTGATCTCTCTTAATGGTTCATGAGTAATTTGGTATTGTTCGGCATGTTCACCTGCCTAAGTACCTTAGATCGCAAGCCCATAATTAGTCAATGGGGCTGACTGGCTAGCTACTAGTACTGTTAGCTAGCCAGATAGCCACAAAGCATTGTTAGCTAGCTACTGTAACCACAAAGATTTGACATCTATCTTGCATAATAGTAGTTTTAGGTCATTTTTTCCTGTTTAACTATCTGGCTAGCTAAATTGTTACGATTCACATATGTAGCTGATAATTATGAAGTCCAATGTACGCTTTGTGTATATCTTGTTTCGTCTATTGTTGCCATTGTCCTGGCTGGAAGGAGGTTCAGTGAATGGGGCGGTGAAGCGTGAGGTAATACAGTAGGGGTTGTGCGAGTGCTTCTTAAATGTATTGTTTTATGTATTCTCCCCACTCTGGTCCTCACAAGAACATACTCAAGAGAACGTACTGGAGAAAACATTCGGAGCATGACTGTGGAGCATGGTAGGTAGTATGTTTGGAGAAACACCCCTAGAGTTTGAGAGTTACAAGCCTCCACTCACCCAGTAATTTTTGAACTGTCCCTAAATAATCCTACTAAAACACTGCATGAGAAATATGTCATGGACTCAAAACAATTGAAAGTACAGAGTATAAAACAGTACTTAGCCTAATATATGATTAACAGCCACGATAGCAGCGTCTACCGATAGGCCTATTTTTAATTAATATTTCAACTCGTCACCACGCTCTACCTTCCACTGGTGTTTCCCAACTGTAGTCCTCGGGTACCCCCAACAATAGACATTTTCATTTTAGAGCCAGACAAGCACACTTGTTTCAATTTGGTAACTAATCCTTCGATTAGTTAAATCAGTCCAGAGCTACAACAACAATGTGTGCTGATTGAACCAAACTAAATAATTGGAGGATGCGGGCATCGATCCCGCTACCTCTCGCATGCTAAGCGAGCGCTCTACCATTTGAGCTAATCCCCCTGTGCCTCTAATAAGAAGTATGAAATCTCAAGGACCGCACTGCCAAACCCCTCGTCAACTAGAAAGGATACTTTCTTTTTAAAGCATGCTTGCTTCAGCTGTCTAAAAGTATTTTTCATGGTAGTTCGGTAACGGTTGAAGCAGCGACTGCAGTAAGCCTAGTGGTGGAAATAGTTGTATGGTTAGTGAGTTTTGGGTGTATGATAGCAGAAAAACCTGTGAGTCTGGACTTCCCCCTGCTGGCTGTCTGTGGAATAACATCAGGATCAGATGATCGTGGGGATATGCATGTTAGTCGCCCGAACATGGTCACTGTTTTCCTGTCTTTTGTCGTTCTTATGCTCACTGCGTCTCAGATGGATCGGTCCAAGGCCTTTCTACAGTAAGCAGAGGAGAGGACAGCCTTCCAGTAGAATAGATAGAGTCACAGCTCCCAACATTTACTAACAAATGAACAGCTACAGATATTTCGCTTGCACTTGTATGTGCTAGAGAACTGTGCTACATACCAGTTATTTTCAATATGTATAAATATAGAGATAGAAATACATGTATGACTCCTGTTATTTTTGTTTTACCTTGTAATAAACCACTTAAGTGGTGATCTCTCTTAATGGTTCATGAGTAATTTGGTATTGTTCGGCATGTTTACCTGCCTAAGTACCTTAGATCGCAAGCCCATAATTAGTCAATGGGGCTGACTGGCTAGCTACTAGTACTGTTAGCTAGCCAGATAGCCACAAAGCATTGTTAGCTAGCTACTGTAACCACAAAGATTTGACATCTATCTTGCATAATAGTAGTTTTAGGTCATTTTTTCCTGTTTAACTATCTGGCTAGCTAAATTGTTACGATTCACATATGTAGCTGATAATTATGAAGTCCAATGTACGCTTTGTGTATATCTTGTTTCGTCTATTGTTGCCATTGTCCTGGCTGGAAGGAGGTTCAGTGAATGGGGCGGTGAAGCGTGAGGTAATACAGTAGGGGTTGTGCGAGTGCTTCTTAAATGTATTGTTTTATGTATTCTCCCCACTCTGGTCCTCACAAGAACATACTCAAGAGAACGTACTGGAGAAAACATTCGGAGCATGACTGTGGAGCATGGTAGGTAGTATGTTTGGAGAAACACCCCTAGAGTTTGAGAGTTACAAGCCTCCACTCACCCAGTAATTTTTGAACTGTCCCTAAATAATCCTACTAAAACACTGCATGAGAAATATGTCATGGACTCAAAACAATTGAAAGTACAGAGTATAAAACAGTACTTAGCCTAATATATGATTAACAGCCACGATAGCAGCGTCTACCGATAGGCCTATTTTTAATTAATATTTCAACTCGTCACCACGCTCTACCTTCCACTGGTGTTTCCCAACTGTAGTCCTCGGGTACCCCCAACAATAGACATTTTCATTTTAGAGCCAGACAAGCACACTTGTTTCAATTTGGTAACTAATCCTTCGATTAGTTAAATCAGTCCAGAGCTACAACAACAATGTGTGCTGATTGAACCAAACTAAATAATTGGAGGATGCGGGCATCGATCCCGCTACCTCTCGCATGCTAAGCGAGCGCTCTACCATTTGAGCTAATCCCCCTGTGCCTCTAATAAGAAGTATGAAATCTCAAGGACCGCACTGCCAAACCCCTCGTCAACTAGAAAGGATACTTTCTTTTTAAAGCATGCTTGCTTCAGCTGTCTAAAAGTATTTTTCATGGTAGTTCGGTAACGGTTGAAGCAGCGACTGCAGTAAGCCTAGTGGTGGAAATAGTTGTATGGTTAGTGAGTTTTGGGTGTATGATAGCAGAAAAACCTGTGAGTCTGGACTTCCCCCTGCTGGCTGTCTGTGGAATAACATCAGGATCAGATGATCGTGGGGATATGCATGTTAGTCGCCCGAACATGGTCACTGTTTTCCTGTCTTTTGTCGTTCTTATGCTCACTGCGTCTCAGATGGATCGGTCCAAGGCCTTTCTACAGTAAGCAGAGGAGAGGACAGCCTTCCAGTAGAATAGATAGAGTCACAGCTCCCAACATTTACTAACAAATGAACAGCTACAGATATTTCGCTTGCACTTGTATGTGCTAGAGAACTGTGCTACATACCAGTTATTTTCAATATGTATAAATATAGAGATAGAAATACATGTATGACTCCTGTTATTTTTGTTTTACCTTGTAATAAACCACTTAAGTGGTGATCTCTCTTAATGGTTCATGAGTAATTTGGTATTGTTCGGCATGTTTACCTGCCTAAGTACCTTAGATCGCAAGCCCATAATTAGTCAATGGGGCTGACTGGCTAGCTACTAGTACTGTTAGCTAGCCAGATAGCCACAAAGCATTGTTAGCTAGCTACTGTAACCACAAAGATTTGACATCTATCTTGCATAATAGTAGTTTTAGGTCATTTTTTCCTGTTTAACTATCTGGCTAGCTAAATTGTTACGATTCACATATGTAGCTGATAATTATGAAGTCCAATGTACGCTTTGTGTATATCTTGTTTCGTCTATTGTTGCCATTGTCCTGGCTGGAAGGAGGTTCAGTGAATGGGGCGGTGAAGCGTGAGGTAATACAGTAGGGGTTGTGCGAGTGCTTCTTAAATGTATTGTTTTATGTATTCTCCCCACTCTGGTCCTCACAAGAACATACTCAAGAGAACGTACTGGAGAAAACATTCGGAGCATGACTGTGGAGCATGGTAGGTAGTATGTTTGGAGAAACACCCCTAGAGTTTGAGAGTTACAAGCCTCCACTCACCCAGTAATTTTTGAACTGTCCCTAAATAATCCTACTAAAACACTGCATGAGAAATATGTCATGGACTCAAAACAATTGAAAGTACAGAGTATAAAACAGTACTTAGCCTAATATATGATTAACAGCCACGATAGCAGCGTCTACCGATAGGCCTATTTTTAATTAATATTTCAACTCGTCACCACGCTCTACCTTCCACTGGTGTTTCCCAACTGTAGTCCTCGGGTACCCCCAACAATAGACATTTTCATTTTAGAGCCAGACAAGCACACTTGTTTCAATTTGGTAACTAATCCTTCGATTAGTTAAATCAGTCCAGAGCTACAACAACAATGTGTGCTGATTGAACCAAACTAAATAATTGGAGGATGCGGGCATCGATCCCGCTACCTCTCGCATGCTAAGCGAGCGCTCTACCATTTGAGCTAATCCCCCTGTGCCTCTAATAAGAAGTATGAAATCTCAAGGACCGCACTGCCAAACCCCTCGTCAACTAGAAAGGATACTTTCTTTTTAAAGCATGCTTGCTTCAGCTGTCTAAAAGTATTTTTCATGGTAGTTCGGTAACGGTTGAAGCAGCGACTGCAGTAAGCCTAGTGGTGGAAATAGTTGTATGGTTAGTGAGTTTTGGGTGTATGATAGCAGAAAAACCTGTGAGTCTGGACTTCCCCCTGCTGGCTGTCTGTGGAATAACATCAGGATCAGATGATCGTGGGGATATGCATGTTAGTCGCCCGAACATGGTCACTGTTTTCCTGTCTTTTGTCGTTCTTATGCTCACTGCGTCTCAGATGGATCGGTCCAAGGCCTTTCTACAGTAAGCAGAGGAGAGGACAGCCTTCCAGTAGAATAGATAGAGTCACAGCTCCCAACATTTACTAACAAATGAACAGCTACAGATATTTCGCTTGCACTTGTATGTGCTAGAGAACTGTGCTACATACCAGTTATTTTCAATATGTATAAATATAGAGATAGAAATACATGTATGACTCCTGTTATTTTTGTTTTACCTTGTAATAAACCACTTAAGTGGTGATCTCTCTTAATGGTTCATGAGTAATTTGGTATTGTTCGGCATGTTCACCTGCCTAAGTACCTTAGATCGCAAGCCCATAATTAGTCAATGGGGCTGACTGGCTAGCTACTAGTACTGTTAGCTAGCCAGATAGCCACAAAGCATTGTTAGCTAGCTACTGTAACCACAAAGATTTGACATCTATCTTGCATAATAGTAGTTTTAGGTCATTTTTTCCTGTTTAACTATCTGGCTAGCTAAATTGTTACGATTCACATATGTAGCTGATAATTATGAAGTCCAATGTACGCTTTGTGTATATCTTGTTTCGTCTATTGTTGCCATTGTCCTGGCTGGAAGGAGGTTCAGTGAATGGGGCGGTGAAGCGTGAGGTAATACAGTAGGGGTTGTGCGAGTGCTTCTTAAATGTATTGTTTTATGTATTCTCCCCACTCTGGTCCTCACAAGAACATACTCAAGAGAACGTACTGGAGAAAACATTCGGAGCATGACTGTGGAGCATGGTAGGTAGTATGTTTGGAGAAACACCCCTAGAGTTTGAGAGTTACAAGCCTCCACTCACCCAGTAATTTTTGAACTGTCCCTAAATAATCCTACTAAAACACTGCATGAGAAATATGTCATGGACTCAAAACAATTGAAAGTACAGAGTATAAAACAGTACTTAGCCTAATATATGATTAACAGCCACGATAGCAGCGTCTACCGATAGGCCTATTTTTAATTAATATTTCAACTCGTCACCACGCTCTACCTTCCACTGGTGTTTCCCAACTGTAGTCCTCGGGTACCCCCAACAATAGACATTTTCATTTTAGAGCCAGACAAGCACACTTGTTTCAATTTGGTAACTAATCCTTCGATTAGTTAAATCAGTCCAGAGCTACAACAACAATGTGTGCTGATTGAACCAAACTAAATAATTGGAGGATGCGGGCATCGATCCCGCTACCTCTCGCATGCTAAGCGAGCGCTCTACCATTTGAGCTAATCCCCCTGTGCCTCTAATAAGAAGTATGAAATCTCAAGGACCGCACTGCCAAACCCCTCGTCAACTAGAAAGGATACTTTCTTTTTAAAGCATGCTTGCTTCAGCTGTCTAAAAGTATTTTTCATGGTAGTTCGGTAACGGTTGAAGCAGCGACTGCAGTAAGCCTAGTGGTGGAAATAGTTGTATGGTTAGTGAGTTTTGGGTGTATGATAGCAGAAAAACATGTGAGTCTGGACTTCCCCCTGCTGGCTGTCTGTGGAATAACATCAGGATCAGATGATCGTGGGGATATGCATGTTAGTCGCCCGAACATGGTCACTGTTTTCCTGTCTTTTGTCGTTCTTATGCTCACTGCGTCTCAGATGGATCGGTCCAAGGCCTTTCTACAGTAAGCAGAGGAGAGGACAGCCTTCCAGTAGAATAGATAGAGTCACAGCTCCCAACATTTACTAACAAATGAACAGCTACAGATATTTCGCTTGCACTTGTATGTGCTAGAGAACTGTGCTACATACCAGTTATTTTCAATATGTATAAATATAGAGATAGAAATACATGTATGACTCCTGTTATTTTTGTTTTACCTTGTAATAAACCACTTAAGTGGTGATCTCTCTTAATGGTTCATGAGTAATTTGGTATTGTTCGGCATGTTTACCTGCCTAAGTACCTTAGATCGCAAGCCCATAATTAGTCAATGGGGCTGACTGGCTAGCTACTAGTACTGTTAGCTAGCCAGATAGCCACAAAGCATTGTTAGCTAGCTACTGTAACCACAAAGATTTGACATCTATCTTGCATAATAGTAGTTTTAGGTCATTTTTTCCTGTTTAACTATCTGGCTAGCTAAATTGTTACGATTCACATATGTAGCTGATAATTATGAAGTCCAATGTACGCTTTGTGTATATCTTGTTTCGTCTATTGTTGCCATTGTCCTGGCTGGAAGGAGGTTCAGTGAATGGGGCGGTGAAGCGTGAGGTAATACAGTAGGGGTTGTGCGAGTGCTTCTTAAATGTATTGTTTTATGTATTCTCCCCACTCTGGTCCTCACAAGAACATACTCAAGAGAACGTACTGGAGAAAACATTCGGAGCATGACTGTGGAGCATGGTAGGTAGTATGTTTGGAGAAACACCCCTAGAGTTTGAGAGTTACAAGCCTCCACTCACCCAGTAATTTTTGAACTGTCCCTAAATAATCCTACTAAAACACTGCATGAGAAATATGTCATGGACTCAAAACAATTGAAAGTACAGAGTATAAAACAGTACTTAGCCTAATATATGATTAACAGCCACGATAGCAGCGTCTACCGATAGGCCTATTTTTAATTAATATTTCAACTCGTCACCACGCTCTACCTTCCACTGGTGTTTCCCAACTGTAGTCCTCGGGTACCCCCAACAATAGACATTTTCATTTTAGAGCCAGACAAGCACACTTGTTTCAATTTGGTAACTAATCCTTCGATTAGTTAAATCAGTCCAGAGCTACAACAACAATGTGTGCTGATTGAACCAAACTAAATAATTGGAGGATGCGGGCATCGATCCCGCTACCTCTCGCATGCTAAGCGAGCGCTCTACCATTTGAGCTAATCCCCCTGTGCCTCTAATAAGAAGTATGAAATCTCAAGGACCGCACTGCCAAACCCCTCGTCAACTAGAAAGGATACTTTCTTTTTAAAGCATGCTTGCTTCAGCTGTCTAAAAGTATTTTTCATGGTAGTTCGGTAACGGTTGAAGCAGCGACTGCAGTAAGCCTAGTGGTGGAAATAGTTGTATGGTTAGTGAGTTTTGGGTGTATGATAGCAGAAAAACCTGTGAGTCTGGACTTCCCCCTGCTGGCTGTCTGTGGAATAACATCAGGATCAGATGATCGTGGGGATATGCATGTTAGTCGCCCGAACATGGTCACTGTTTTCCTGTCTTTTGTCGTTCTTATGCTCACTGCGTCTCAGATGGATCGGTCCAAGGCCTTTCTACAGTAAGCAGAGGAGAGGACAGCCTTCCAGTAGAATAGATAGAGTCACAGCTCCCAACATTTACTAACAAATGAACAGCTACAGATATTTCGCTTGCACTTGTATGTGCTAGAGAACTGTGCTACATACCAGTTATTTTCAATATGTATAAATATAGAGATAGAAATACATGTATGACTCCTGTTATTTTTGTTTTACCTTGTAATAAACCACTTAAGTGGTGATCTCTCTTAATGGTTCATGAGTAATTTGGTATTGTTCGGCATGTTCACCTGCCTAAGTACCTTAGATCGCAAGCCCATAATTAGTCAATGGGGCTGACTGGCTAGCTACTAGTACTGTTAGCTAGCCAGATAGCCACAAAGCATTGTTAGCTAGCTACTGTAACCACAAAGATTTGACATCTATCTTGCATAATAGTAGTTTTAGGTCATTTTTTCCTGTTTAACTATCTGGCTAGCTAAATTGTTACGATTCACATATGTAGCTGATAATTATGAAGTCCAATGTACGCTTTGTGTATATCTTGTTTCGTCTATTGTTGCCATTGTCCTGGCTGGAAGGAGGTTCAGTGAATGGGGCGGTGAAGCGTGAGGTAATACAGTAGGGGTTGTGCGAGTGCTTCTTAAATGTATTGTTTTATGTATTCTCCCCACTCTGGTCCTCACAAGAACATACTCAAGAGAACGTACTGGAGAAAACATTCGGAGCATGACTGTGGAGCATGGTAGGTAGTATGTTTGGAGAAACACCCCTAGAGTTTGAGAGTTACAAGCCTCCACTCACCCAGTAATTTTTGAACTGTCCCTAAATAATCCTACTAAAACACTGCATGAGAAATATGTCATGGACTCAAAACAATTGAAAGTACAGAGTATAAAACAGTACTTAGCCTAATATATGATTAACAGCCACGATAGCAGCGTCTACCGATAGGCCTATTTTTAATTAATATTTCAACTCGTCACCACGCTCTACCTTCCACTGGTGTTTCCCAACTGTAGTCCTCGGGTACCCCCAACAATAGACATTTTCATTTTAGAGCCAGACAAGCACACTTGTTTCAATTTGGTAACTAATCCTTCGATTAGTTAAATCAGTCCAGAGCTACAACAACAATGTGTGCTGATTGAACCAAACTAAATAATTGGAGGATGCGGGCATCGATCCCGCTACCTCTCGCATGCTAAGCGAGCGCTCTACCATTTGAGCTAATCCCCCTGTGCCTCTAATAAGAAGTATGAAATCTCAAGGACCGCACTGCCAAACCCCTCGTCAACTAGAAAGGATACTTTCTTTTTAAAGCATGCTTGCTTCAGCTGTCTAAAAGTATTTTTCATGGTAGTTCGGTAACGGTTGAAGCAGCGACTGCAGTAAGCCTAGTGGTGGAAATAGTTGTATGGTTAGTGAGTTTTGGGTGTATGATAGCAGAAAAACATGTGAGTCTGGACTTCCCCCTGCTGGCTGTCTGTGGAATAACATCAGGATCAGATGATCGTGGGGATATGCATGTTAGTCGCCCGAACATGGTCACTGTTTTCCTGTCTTTTGTCGTTCTTATGCTCACTGCGTCTCAGATGGATCGGTCCAAGGCCTTTCTACAGTAAGCAGAGGAGAGGACAGCCTTCCAGTAGAATAGATAGAGTCACAGCTCCCAACATTTACTAACAAATGAACAGCTACAGATATTTCGCTTGCACTTGTATGTGCTAGAGAACTGTGCTACATACCAGTTATTTTCAATATGTATAAATATAGAGATAGAAATACATGTATGACTCCTGTTATTTTTGTTTTACCTTGTAATAAACCACTTAAGTGGTGATCTCTCTTAATGGTTCATGAGTAATTTGGTATTGTTCGGCATGTTTACCTGCCTAAGTACCTTAGATCGCAAGCCCATAATTAGTCAATGGGGCTGACTGGCTAGCTACTAGTACTGTTAGCTAGCCAGATAGCCACAAAGCATTGTTAGCTAGCTACTGTAACCACAAAGATTTGACATCTATCTTGCATAATAGTAGTTTTAGGTCATTTTTTCCTGTTTAACTATCTGGCTAGCTAAATTGTTACGATTCACATATGTAGCTGATAATTATGAAGTCCAATGTACGCTTTGTGTATATCTTGTTTCGTCTATTGTTGCCATTGTCCTGGCTGGAAGGAGGTTCAGTGAATGGGGCGGTGAAGCGTGAGGTAATACAGTAGGGGTTGTGCGAGTGCTTCTTAAATGTATTGTTTTATGTATTCTCCCCACTCTGGTCCTCACAAGAACATACTCAAGAGAACGTACTGGAGAAAACATTCGGAGCATGACTGTGGAGCATGGTAGGTAGTATGTTTGGAGAAACACCCCTAGAGTTTGAGAGTTACAAGCCTCCACTCACCCAGTAATTTTTGAACTGTCCCTAAATAATCCTACTAAAACACTGCATGAGAAATATGTCATGGACTCAAAACAATTGAAAGTACAGAGTATAAAACAGTACTTAGCCTAATATATGATTAACAGCCACGATAGCAGCGTCTACCGATAGGCCTATTTTTAATTAATATTTCAACTCGTCACCACGCTCTACCTTCCACTGGTGTTTCCCAACTGTAGTCCTCGGGTACCCCCAACAATAGACATTTTCATTTTAGAGCCAGACAAGCACACTTGTTTCAATTTGGTAACTAATCCTTCGATTAGTTAAATCAGTCCAGAGCTACAACAACAATGTGTGCTGATTGAACCAAACTAAATAATTGGAGGATGCGGGCATCGATCCCGCTACCTCTCGCATGCTAAGCGAGCGCTCTACCATTTGAGCTAATCCCCCTGTGCCTCTAATAAGAAGTATGAAATCTCAAGGACCGCACTGCCAAACCCCTCGTCAACTAGAAAGGATACTTTCTTTTTAAAGCATGCTTGCTTCAGCTGTCTAAAAGTATTTTTCATGGTAGTTCGGTAACGGTTGAAGCAGCGACTGCAGTAAGCCTAGTGGTGGAAATAGTTGTATGGTTAGTGAGTTTTGGGTGTATGATAGCAGAAAAACCTGTGAGTCTGGACTTCCCCCTGCTGGCTGTCTGTGGAATAACATCAGGATCAGATGATCGTGGGGATATGCATGTTAGTCGCCCGAACATGGTCACTGTTTTCCTGTCTTTTGTCGTTCTTATGCTCACTGCGTCTCAGATGGATCGGTCCAAGGCCTTTCTACAGTAAGCAGAGGAGAGGACAGCCTTCCAGTAGAATAGATAGAGTCACAGCTCCCAACATTTACTAACAAATGAACAGCTACAGATATTTCGCTTGCACTTGTATGTGCTAGAGAACTGTGCTACATACCAGTTATTTTCAATATGTATAAATATAGAGATAGAAATACATGTATGACTCCTGTTATTTTTGTTTTACCTTGTAATAAACCACTTAAGTGGTGATCTCTCTTAATGGTTCATGAGTAATTTGGTATTGTTCGGCATGTTCACCTGCCTAAGTACCTTAGATCGCAAGCCCATAATTAGTCAATGGGGCTGACTGGCTAGCTACTAGTACTGTTAGCTAGCCAGATAGCCACAAAGCATTGTTAGCTAGCTACTGTAACCACAAAGATTTGACATCTATCTTGCATAATAGTAGTTTTAGGTCATTTTTTCCTGTTTAACTATCTGGCTAGCTAAATTGTTACGATTCACATATGTAGCTGATAATTATGAAGTCCAATGTACGCTTTGTGTATATCTTGTTTCGTCTATTGTTGCCATTGTCCTGGCTGGAAGGAGGTTCAGTGAATGGGGCGGTGAAGCGTGAGGTAATACAGTAGGGGTTGTGCGAGTGCTTCTTAAATGTATTGTTTTATGTATTCTCCCCACTCTGGTCCTCACAAGAACATACTCAAGAGAACGTACTGGAGAAAACATTCGGAGCATGACTGTGGAGCATGGTAGGTAGTATGTTTGGAGAAACACCCCTAGAGTTTGAGAGTTACAAGCCTCCACTCACCCAGTAATTTTTGAACTGTCCCTAAATAATCCTACTAAAACACTGCATGAGAAATATGTCATGGACTCAAAACAATTGAAAGTACAGAGTATAAAACAGTACTTAGCCTAATATATGATTAACAGCCACGATAGCAGCGTCTACCGATAGGCCTATTTTTAATTAATATTTCAACTCGTCACCACGCTCTACCTTCCACTGGTGTTTCCCAACTGTAGTCCTCGGGTACCCCCAACAATAGACATTTTCATTTTAGAGCCAGACAAGCACACTTGTTTCAATTTGGTAACTAATCCTTCGATTAGTTAAATCAGTCCAGAGCTACAACAACAATGTGTGCTGATTGAACCAAACTAAATAATTGGAGGATGCGGGCATCGATCCCGCTACCTCTCGCATGCTAAGCGAGCGCTCTACCATTTGAGCTAATCCCCCTGTGCCTCTAATAAGAAGTATGAAATCTCAAGGACCGCACTGCCAAACCCCTCGTCAACTAGAAAGGATACTTTCTTTTTAAAGCATGCTTGCTTCAGCTGTCTAAAAGTATTTTTCATGGTAGTTCGGTAACGGTTGAAGCAGCGACTGCAGTAAGCCTAGTGGTGGAAATAGTTGTATGGTTAGTGAGTTTTGGGTGTATGATAGCAGAAAAACCTGTGAGTCTGGACTTCCCCCTGCTGGCTGTCTGTGGAATAACATCAGGATCAGATGATCGTGGGGATATGCATGTTAGTCGCCCGAACATGGTCACTGTTTTCCTGTCTTTTGTCGTTCTTATGCTCACTGCGTCTCAGATGGATCGGTCCAAGGCCTTTCTACAGTAAGCAGAGGAGAGGACAGCCTTCCAGTAGAATAGATAGAGTCACAGCTCCCAACATTTACTAACAAATGAACAGCTACAGATATTTCGCTTGCACTTGTATGTGCTAGAGAACTGTGCTACATACCAGTTATTTTCAATATGTATAAATATAGAGATAGAAATACATGTATGACTCCTGTTATTTTTGTTTTACCTTGTAATAAACCACTTAAGTGGTGATCTCTCTTAATGGTTCATGAGTAATTTGGTATTGTTCGGCATGTTTACCTGCCTAAGTACCTTAGATCGCAAGCCCATAATTAGTCAATGGGGCTGACTGGCTAGCTACTAGTACTGTTAGCTAGCCAGATAGCCACAAAGCATTGTTAGCTAGCTACTGTAACCACAAAGATTTGACATCTATCTTGCATAATAGTAGTTTTAGGTCATTTTTTCCTGTTTAACTATCTGGCTAGCTAAATTGTTACGATTCACATATGTAGCTGATAATTATGAAGTCCAATGTACGCTTTGTGTATATCTTGTTTCGTCTATTGTTGCCATTGTCCTGGCTGGAAGGAGGTTCAGTGAATGGGGCGGTGAAGCGTGAGGTAATACAGTAGGGGTTGTGCGAGTGCTTCTTAAATGTATTGTTTTATGTATTCTCCCCACTCTGGTCCTCACAAGAACATACTCAAGAGAACGTACTGGAGAAAACATTCGGAGCATGACTGTGGAGCATGGTAGGTAGTATGTTTGGAGAAACACCCCTAGAGTTTGAGAGTTACAAGCCTCCACTCACCCAGTAATTTTTGAACTGTCCCTAAATAATCCTACTAAAACACTGCATGAGAAATATGTCATGGACTCAAAACAATTGAAAGTACAGAGTATAAAACAGTACTTAGCCTAATATATGATTAACAGCCACGATAGCAGCGTCTACCGATAGGCCTATTTTTAATTAATATTTCAACTCGTCACCACGCTCTACCTTCCACTGGTGTTTCCCAACTGTAGTCCTCGGGTACCCCCAACAATAGACATTTTCATTTTAGAGCCAGACAAGCACACTTGTTTCAATTTGGTAACTAATCCTTCGATTAGTTAAATCAGTCCAGAGCTACAACAACAATGTGTGCTGATTGAACCAAACTAAATAATTGGAGGATGCGGGCATCGATCCCGCTACCTCTCGCATGCTAAGCGAGCGCTCTACCATTTGAGCTAATCCCCCTGTGCCTCTAATAAGAAGTATGAAATCTCAAGGACCGCACTGCCAAACCCCTCGTCAACTAGAAAGGATACTTTCTTTTTAAAGCATGCTTGCTTCAGCTGTCTAAAAGTATTTTTCATGGTAGTTCGGTAACGGTTGAAGCAGCGACTGCAGTAAGCCTAGTGGTGGAAATAGTTGTATGGTTAGTGAGTTTTGGGTGTATGATAGCAGAAAAACCTGTGAGTCTGGACTTCCCCCTGCTGGCTGTCTGTGGAATAACATCAGGATCAGATGATCGTGGGGATATGCATGTTAGTCGCCCGAACATGGTCACTGTTTTCCTGTCTTTTGTCGTTCTTATGCTCACTGCGTCTCAGATGGATCGGTCCAAGGCCTTTCTACAGTAAGCAGAGGAGAGGACAGCCTTCCAGTAGAATAGATAGAGTCACAGCTCCCAACATTTACTAACAAATGAACAGCTACAGATATTTCGCTTGCACTTGTATGTGCTAGAGAACTGTGCTACATACCAGTTATTTTCAATATGTATAAATATAGAGATAGAAATACATGTATGACTCCTGTTATTTTTGTTTTACCTTGTAATAAACCACTTAAGTGGTGATCTCTCTTAATGGTTCATGAGTAATTTGGTATTGTTCGGCATGTTCACCTGCCTAAGTACCTTAGATCGCAAGCCCATAATTAGTCAATGGGGCTGACTGGCTAGCTACTAGTACTGTTAGCTAGCCAGATAGCCACAAAGCATTGTTAGCTAGCTACTGTAACCACAAAGATTTGACATCTATCTTGCATAATAGTAGTTTTAGGTCATTTTTTCCTGTTTAACTATCTGGCTAGCTAAATTGTTACGATTCACATATGTAGCTGATAATTATGAAGTCCAATGTACGCTTTGTGTATATCTTGTTTCGTCTATTGTTGCCATTGTCCTGGCTGGAAGGAGGTTCAGTGAATGGGGCGGTGAAGCGTGAGGTAATACAGTAGGGGTTGTGCGAGTGCTTCTTAAATGTATTGTTTTATGTATTCTCCCCACTCTGGTCCTCACAAGAACATACTCAAGAGAACGTACTGGAGAAAACATTCGGAGCATGACTGTGGAGCATGGTAGGTAGTATGTTTGGAGAAACACCCCTAGAGTTTGAGAGTTACAAGCCTCCACTCACCCAGTAATTTTTGAACTGTCCCTAAATAATCCTACTAAAACACTGCATGAGAAATATGTCATGGACTCAAAACAATTGAAAGTACAGAGTATAAAACAGTACTTAGCCTAATATATGATTAACAGCCACGATAGCAGCGTCTACCGATAGGCCTATTTTTAATTAATATTTCAACTCGTCACCACGCTCTACCTTCCACTGGTGTTTCCCAACTGTAGTCCTCGGGTACCCCCAACAATAGACATTTTCATTTTAGAGCCAGACAAGCACACTTGTTTCAATTTGGTAACTAATCCTTCGATTAGTTAAATCAGTCCAGAGCTACAACAACAATGTGTGCTGATTGAACCAAACTAAATAATTGGAGGATGCGGGCATCGATCCCGCTACCTCTCGCATGCTAAGCGAGCGCTCTACCATTTGAGCTAATCCCCCTGTGCCTCTAATAAGAAGTATGAAATCTCAAGGACCGCACTGCCAAACCCCTCGTCAACTAGAAAGGATACTTTCTTTTTAAAGCATGCTTGCTTCAGCTGTCTAAAAGTATTTTTCATGGTAGTTCGGTAACGGTTGAAGCAGCGACTGCAGTAAGCCTAGTGGTGGAAATAGTTGTATGGTTAGTGAGTTTTGGGTGTATGATAGCAGAAAAACCTGTGAGTCTGGACTTCCCCCTGCTGGCTGTATGTGGAATAACATCAGGATCAGATGATCGTGGGGATATGCATGTTAGTCGCCCGAACATGGTCACTGTTTTCCTGTCTTTTGTCGTTCTTATGCTCACTGCGTCTCAGATGGATCGGTCCAAGGCCTTTCTACAGTAAGCAGAGGAGAGGACAGCCTTCCAGTAGAATAGATAGAGTCACAGCTCCCAACATTTACTAACAAATGAACAGCTACAGATATTTCGCTTGCACTTGTATGTGCTAGAGAACTGTGCTACATACCAGTTATTTTCAATATGTATAAATATAGAGATAGAAATACATGTATGACTCCTGTTATTTTTGTTTTACCTTGTAATAAACCACTTAAGTGGTGATCTCTCTTAATGGTTCATGAGTAATTTGGTATTGTTCGGCATGTTTACCTGCCTAAGTACCTTAGATCGCAAGCCCATAATTAGTCAATGGGGCTGACTGGCTAGCTACTAGTACTGTTAGCTAGCCAGATAGCCACCAAGCATTGTTAGCTAGCTACTGTAACCACAAAGATTTGACATCTATCTTGCATAATAGTAGTTTTAGGTCATTTTTTCCTGTTTAACTATCTGGCTAGCTAAATTGTTACGATTCACATATGTAGCTGATAATTATGAAGTCCAATGTACGCTTTGTGTATATCTTGTTTCGTCTATTGTTGCCATTGTCCTGGCTGGAAGGAGGTTCAGTGAATGGGGCGGTGAAGCGTGAGGTAATACAGTAGGGGTTGTGCGAGTGCTTCTTAAATGTATTGTTTTATGTATTCTCCCCACTCTGGTCCTCACAAGAACATACTCAAGAGAACGTACTGGAGAAAACATTCGGAGCATGACTGTGGAGCATGGTAGGTAGTATGTTTGGAGAAACACCCCTAGAGTTTGAGAGTTACAAGCCTCCACTCACCCAGTAATTTTTGAACTGTCCCTAAATAATCCTACTAAAACACTGCATGAGAAATATGTCATGGACTCAAAACAATTGAAAGTACAGAGTATAAAACAGTACTTAGCCTAATATATGATTAACAGCCACGATAGCAGCGTCTACCGATAGGCCTATTTTTAATTAATATTTCAACTCGTCACCACGCTCTACCTTCCACTGGTGTTTCCCAACTGTAGTCCTCGGGTACCCCCAACAATAGACATTTTCATTTTAGAGCCAGACAAGCACACTTGTTTCAATTTGGTAACTAATCCTTCGATTAGTTAAATCAGTCCAGAGCTACAACAACAATGTGTGCTGATTGAACCAAACTAAATAATTGGAGGATGCGGGCATCGATCCCGCTACCTCTCGCATGCTAAGCGAGCGCTCTACCATTTGAGCTAATCCCCCTGTGCCTCTAATAAGAAGTATGAAATCTCAAGGACCGCACTGCCAAACCCCTCGTCAACTAGAAAGGATACTTTCTTTTTAAAGCATGCTTGCTTCAGCTGTCTAAAAGTATTTTTCATGGTAGTTCGGTAACGGTTGAAGCAGCGACTGCAGTAAGCCTAGTGGTGGAAATAGTTGTATGGTTAGTGAGTTTTGGGTGTATGATAGCAGAAAAACCTGTGAGTCTGGACTTCCCCCTGCTGGCTGTATGTGGAATAACATCAGGATCAGATGATCGTGGGGATATGCATGTTAGTCGCCCGAACATGGTCACTGTTTTCCTGTCTTTTGTCGTTCTTATGCTCACTGCGTCTCAGATGGATCGGTCCAAGGCCTTTCTACAGTAAGCAGAGGAGAGGACAGCCTTCCAGTAGAATAGATAGAGTCACAGCTCCCAACATTTACTAACAAATGAACAGCTACAGATATTTCGCTTGCACTTGTATGTGCTAGAGAACTGTGCTACATACCAGTTATTTTCAATATGTATAAATATAGAGATAGAAATACATGTATGACTCCTGTTATTTTTGTTTTACCTTGTAATAAACCACTTAAGTGGTGATCTCTCTTAATGGTTCATGAGTAATTTGGTATTGTTCGTTTTTTTAAATTGTAAAATGAGAAAGGCAATGTAGCAGTGTGTCTGTGTCCCTATTCGAAGTTAGTTTCACTCGTGTGGTCATCTGGGTATCTGTTTTGTTTTGTCCCCTAGCCCATTGACTATGCTCTGTGGCATTGCTGATACGCTGATCAACAGAGGTCAACCTTACAGTCATAAAAAAAAGAATCCTGAGCAAAAGCATCCAGAAAAAGAGGTCCAAAAAAAGCAGATGAGAACACTAATTCACATCAATGTTTGGAGTCTCCCATTCCACCTACTGGGGAAAAGCTTGAGCACACTTATAAATACACACACAAAATATATGACATATCAGACAAATTATTTATTGCCAATAACATTTAACATCGTTTCTGTAAATAGCTCACTAAATTTTTTAACTGAATCCTGAAAGTTCCATTCTATGCAGCACATTTCTATGTGCAAATTCTAAACGTTCAAACGTTTCGATCTCCTGTCCCGCCTGAAGTTATAGTTTAACCAATGGGAATGCCAATCGCTCTTCAAGGACCAATTAAATTGCACATTCCCCACCGTGGTCCTTCCTTTACAGTATGGCCTGCATTTTGGATTGTCGTGTATCGTTTTAATGTCCCTGCTGAGGACTAGAACATATAGTATTCGCACCACAAATTTGGTGCTCCCTCATTTTATAGATTTGGAAAGAAAATACGAGCTGCTAACATACTCGGTTCCACAAGACATTACGGCTCAGTGGTGGTCGCGAGGGTGAGGCAGTAATAGCAGGGAGAGGCCGTGAGGACGAAATTAGGGAAGGGAGTGGGAGGTCTTCCACCTTCTCATCCTAAACCGCAAGCAGTGTACTGTGGACAGCATTGGACTAAAACTCCAACCCAAGGTTCCTAAACGCTATCTGGCTGTTAAGTGCAGCGCGCTCGGAATAAGGCCAGGGACCCTCCGTGGCAGACGTTTGCATTGCGCTTTTGCGACACCGGTATGGTTTATGATGTGGAACAGTATGTGAGCAAGCCACATTCACATGCTCTCCAAAAATGGAGACAATAGGAAATAATTATCGTATTGTGCATCTTAGCTAGTTAGCCACCAAGCCAGCTAATGCGCCGTTTTGGGGCAGATTAAAGCAACTACTGCCCATATTCGTGTCAAGGTATATTTACTGTCTGTGTATGATTTGGCATAAGGCTCCTTATCGTGAGCGAACATGGAGGGGCGTTGTGGATTTAGCCAACTTTGCTAGCTAGCTTACTCAGTCCAAGACTTATGTATTTAACCAGATTTGTGTTTTGTTTTAACTTATTGTATGTTTTCCAATTGTTAAGCATACGTGTTAACATTTTAACTGAGGTTCACTTGTTAGTTTGCAGAGGAGTGCTTTCAAGGTTTGCTTGATTTAATGTTGTCAAAGGATATAACATTTCAGCTAGCCAGCTAAGTAGCCAAGTAGCCCAGGTCAAGCTCGTGCACCCTAATGAAGGAGTACAAAGTGGTTGTGTTGGGAAGCGGAGGCGTTGGCAAGTCCGCGCTGACTGTCCAGTTTGTCACGGGCACGTTCATCGAAAAATATGACCCTACAATTGAGGACTTCTATCGGAAAGAGATTGAAGTGGACTCGTCGCCTTCGGTGTTGGAGATCCTTGACACGGCAGGGACAGAACAATTCGCCTCCATGAGAGACCTGTACATCAAGAACGGCCAGGGTTTCATACTTGTCTACAGTCTCGTCAATCAACAGTCTTTTCAGGTAAAGGCCCTTACTACCTGTTACCAATACCTACCCACATGTCAAGGAGCTAGCTAGCATCACCAGCTGTCAAGATGCATTGTACCCATGTTTTAAATGGGCCTACTGAGCAATCTCAGTTGTCTTCTATCATTTTGAGTCGTAACCCCATTGTTTACAAATCAGGAACCAATTGGAGAGATCCAGCCATTGCCTTAATCCCTACAGCTATGGGCTAAGTCCAAAATTGTATAAACTCAACAGATTGGAAGAATGGCCAATGGGCTGCTACTTAACTCATTGATATACATTGAAGAGCTATGCAGCAATAGATGTTGCACAAACTTTTTCCCACAGTTCCTGAGAATATCCTTTCTATCCATCCCTAACTCCAGGACATCAGGCCGATGCGAGACCAGATAGTGCGGGTCAAGCGCTTTGAGAAGGTGCCACTGATCCTGGTGGGCAACAAGGTGGACCTGGAGTCTGAGAGGGAGGTTGCAGGTGCAGACGGCCGGGCCCTGGCTCAGGAGTGGGGCTGCCCCTTCATCGAGACCTCAGCCAAGAGTAAGACCATGGTGGACGAGCTGTTTGCTGAGATCGTCCGTCAGATGAACTATGCCACACTGCCAGAGAAACAGGAGCAGTGCTGCACGGCCTGTGTCGTGCAGTAAAGGAGTAGGTGGACACTGTCCTCTCCACAACTCTCCCAGGTAAGAGGCTGAAGCACTATACTTCACCCTCCACACACATAGTAACACTAAGAAGTGATAATGCACACTGATAGTCTTTTCACTGACAACGGGCAAGAATTCACAGGCTGTCAAAAGACGTATGGGCATGGATAGCAGCAGTGTAGAGTTTGTAATGCATGTACAAAAATCTGCAGGGAGATGAGAGGATCAGGGGTGGGCACAAAGGGATCCATATGACAGCTGTTAGAAGAAGCAGACAGAAAGGGGGTTTGCTGCACGGACTGATAAAACCGTTGGTTTAGCCTGTTATCATTAGATCAGACAAAGAATGTGGCGTGAAGAAGCCAATTGTCTGAGCAGTGAGCACAGGGGCGGAAAAGAGGAGTGAGGGAAGTGAATGGTTATGTACAAGCAGAGAGACGAGAGACCTATAAGCAAGAGAGGGCAGATCCCAGACAAAGAAAAAGGAAAACGCAACATCCTGAATATAAATTGATGTTCCAAAACAGGAAGCAGATTTTCTTCACTGTGAGAACTAACTTCCCCACCCATACAGCAAACACACACATTGAGGTATTGGTCGTTGTAATTGAGTTTCACAGTTTACATATTGGTGAAATGCTAATTTCCTTAATTGTAAAGGTGTTAGTTACTTAGTAATATCTTCATATCTACTAGTGTCTCAACACCTATTGTTTTCAGTCTTTCCTCTACTCTCAGTAACAGTACTTTTTCTTTTTCCATTGTTGTAAAGTTCCTGCTTTGATGACCTATGACCCCAGGAACCACTTCAGCTCCATCACACCTTCTGACCTCTCCAGCTGGCAGTATTACTTACCAGAGGGCAGATTCTTGTCTGTTCATGAGCCAATTCAAGGGAGTCTTGAGCCTGCCCAACCTTTGATATCTTGACTGTGGAACACATTCACCTGCAGACTCACTGGCCTTCATGGTTTAGGTGCAGGGAAGACCTACTTTTCAATGTGTATAGGACAGATTTATGAGGATGAAGGGTTGTCTATGGATTTCTATTTTCTCATTTGGGGTTGGGGAGTGCTGGGGCAATGAGCAGTGATCTGCTCGGGACCACAGTGTCCCTTTTTGAAGCTGCTCAGTCATTATATCCCCTAGTTTTACTTTGTACTGGAATTGGTTTGTTAAATCTGGTATTTCATTTTGAAGTGATAACAGCCATTATACAGGTTTGGGCCTCGGGACAGAATTCAATCAAACCGTGGTAAATATATGATTGCTGTGCTCTACAGCAGTGTTTACCAAACACCTGATTTCAAGTCGTTAGCTAGGTTTCCGATCAATTGGCGACAGATTTTCAAAAACGGACTTGTTGCAGATAGAAGTCACTGTGTGATGACGTAGTGCACACATAATGTACTTTTTTGCAACTGTTTTCATGTACGGAATACAAATCTAAAGTTTAACGTGTTAGTTTTGTCAACTGTTGTGTTAAATAGCAAATCTGCCAACTCTGGTCTTGGCACGTGCACTCTAGCAACATACCGCAGAGACTCTGCTGGTAGGCTCGTCTACATTACATTATTATGGATAACAAAAATACATAATTTTTTTGCATCGATCATCATGTCACCAGAATCAGACCCTTGATTTTATTGGTAAGGAACATCAAGATCAGCTTGCACTTTCACCACCCTGTGACATTCATCAATTATTTAATCTGTAGCCTAATAAACTGCATGGTTTCCCGAGTGGTAGTGGGAGGACCACATCGCGTGACTCCAAGTTGACTTCGATATGATGGTTATTATATCAATATAAAGGGGTTTCCACCACTATTTCTCACAATACATTTTACTGATCCCAAAAAAGCCCGCCATGTCGAACGAACGAAATGTCTGTCTGCATTTATAAAAATTGTACTGGCGCTTCCTGTTTCCACTACAGCTGTCAATGTTTTTGTTTTAATACAGTATGACTTTACTTGTGAAAAAAGTGGTTGGAAAAATGTTTAATGAGGGCTTAATGATTAGTTGACTTGAGGGCTGGAGTGGGGAAACACCGCTTTATGGGGCCTAAAACCAACTGTATGGTGGTATAGAAGCAGCCCAATTTTCAATTTTTTGACGGGTGTGGTCAAGCCAGGTTGATGTGCCCCTAAGCATGAGACATTCATGTTGAGTTGACTGTAGATCCATGTTTGTTTTCTGATTACAGCTGTGTGGTTGCTTTAGATACAGGTTCCTCGGTCATTTGGATGATGACTGTCATGTTACATGGTTTGATCAAATTCTGTCCCTAAACTAACTTCTAGATTATGATTTTTTTTTTTTAAGTTTCTCATAACCTATTTATTAATATCTAATTACATTGTTATCCAATCATCAAAGTTTTCATTTATACTTGCTTTTGGGTTTGCTTTTTTGACTTTACAGTGAGTTTTTTGTTGTAAGTTTTGCATTAACAGAGCCTTAAATGATTTCAGTCTTATGTTGGTTTCTGTGTGGTCATTCAGTCTCATACTTTCAACTCTTCAACACAATTACTGCCATGTAGTACAAATCTGATACTAAGATTTGAAGGACACTAACCTGATCATGTGGTCACAAGTTTGGTATGCTGATTCAAATTGTCTTACATTTCTGGTTTAGACTTCATTACAGACTGAAACACTATATATAGAGTATTGTTTCCTACTTCACATCAAATGTAATTCACTTTCTGCAGAGTGCTGTCTGTCTTTCCATTGCACATAATGAGAACAGGCACTTTTTGAGCTGGCTCAATATTCAAATGACCCGACTTGAGGTTGTTAGTGGCCTTGGTTGGGCAATTCTGAATGTGGTAGAACATATGAGTTTGTCAGGTAGAAAGAATAGTCTGTTCTATATAGTATATTTCTATCTGCAACGTTTTATTTGTTGCATATAGTAAGGCCAAATACTGTTACACAATCAGCCACAAGAGGGCAGCATTCTCTACATTATTTGAAAGCAATTATTCTAGCTCTGGGGGCTTTTAAAAAAATGTATTTTTACATGTCAAACAACGTTTCCATCCACCGTTTTTATACGACTAAAGTCATATTGTATTAAACAAAATCACAACAGCTGTGATGGAGACAGGAAGTTTCAGCGTAATTGTATAAATGCCGACAGATAATTTGTTCGTTCAACATGGTGGGATCTTTTTGTGTCGGTAAAATCAATTATGCGGGAAATGCCAGTGGAAACGCCTTAATGCGCAAATATTGAGTTAATCATCTCGAAGTACATTTGGAGTCGCGATGATATGGTTTGTGGTCCCCCCACTACGACTCGGGAAACCATGTACTTTATTAGGTTACAGATTAAATAAATTATGATGAACTTCACAGGGTGCTGAAAGTGCACGGTAATGAGTTTGATGCTGCCTTCCAATATATCGAGGGTCTTATTCTGGTGACATGATGGTCGATGCTTGACTGCCGTTTGCCAGATACAATATGATCGTTTTTACCCATAATCTCATCATGTAATAGACAAAACAACCCGCACAGCCTACTCGCACTGTATATGCTAGCTGTTGGCTAGAAAACACGTGCAAAGACCAGAGTAGGCAACGTTTGCTATTTAACACAAGTTTTTTCGGACAAAACTAACCGTCGAGTTGAAAATGCGATGGAAACACATTTAACTTTGTATTTTTATTCGGTACATAAAACTTAAGCGAAAAAGTAAATTTTGTGTGCACTATATCATCAACCAAACGTATTTGTTGCAGATAAAAATCAGTGTGCATGTATGTTTTTATTTATTTAACCTTTGCCTAGTTAAAATGTTAAATAAAACATAATAAATGCACTGATGTTTATCGGCAACAAATCCGTTTGGTGGAAACACCACTAGTGGAAAATGCGCATAATTTCTTTATGCGGATGTTAGAATAGTCGCAAGAAAATCTGTCACCAATTAAATGGAAACCTACCTACTGGAGGCATTTTCAAAATGGTCATAGACAAACTACTGTTTCTTCATTAGATCAATAGCGCCACACTTATTTTTATGAAAAAAATGTCTAGACTGCAAGTTCATGTCCAAACCTGTAGGTGGCAGAGTGATGTATTCTTTAGCGGAAATGCCAAGGAAATGAAAGAAAAACGTGACGCCAGGCTACTGAAATTTGTAAACAAACACATGGGACATCTTTAGTACAAGTACTGCAAATTACATTTGATACATGAGCAACCATGAAGAGGGTATTTGTAACCGTAGGAACAACAAGCTTTGATGACCTAATCGAACGCGTTACTTCCCCTGAAGCTGTTCAAGTGAGTATGATATGTGATGGCTACAGAAGCTAACATTAGCTAGCTAGCCAACTGTCCTCAAAAATTAGACAGTAATAATTTGAGTAGACCTACCTAGTGTCCTACCCTCGCATTGTTATATTTCTAGAAATGTATGCATCTCTCTCTTGAAGGAGTTGAAAGCCCGCGGCTATCAACATTTGGTCCTGCAGGTTGGACAAGGCTCCATTCTCCCAGATCCAGACAGCTGTCACGAGCTCACGTTAGAGGCCTTCCGATTCAAGGATTCCATTGCTGAAAATATCAAATGTGCCGACCTGGTTATCAGCCATGCTGGTGTGTATCTATTTTTTAAAGAAATGAAACAAACTAGGTAAACTACCATACCATTGTGCTGGTCTATGATGTTGATAAATTATAATGACTTGTCTTGTATTTTCAGGGGCAGGTAGTTGTCTGGAGACCCTTGGTGCAGACAAGCCACTGCTAGTTGTGGTCAATGACAAACTTATGGACAATCACCAGCTAGAGCTGGCCAGACAGCTACACCAAGACTCACACCTACTGTACTGCACCCCCAGGTCAGTGTAAATCCTCATGTGCAACTTGATCATGAGGACTCACTTGGTCAATCTGACATATTGTATATGTACATTTCTGTCGTAGAGTCGTAGAGTTGTCAAACTGTGATTGAAATTCAGTGGGTCAACATACCCTTTTCTCTCAAATTATTTCACAGCACTCTTACTGAGACCCTGAAGACAATGGACCTTGCTGTTCTTTCACCCTTCTTACCCGGACAACCAAAGCATTTTGCCAATTTCCTGGACAGGGCCCTTGGTGTTCAATGATTCCAATGGAGGGCAGTCTCTGAGGTCAACTGTGTTCTGTTATGGACTCTCGAGATGTTTTGCGCTCTTCTTCATGTGGCTTTCCAGCAGACTAGACGCTGTGTTGCGTACTGCCTTTCACAGGTCGGAGTATGGAATGCAAATTGTGGTCACAAAAACAAAAAAGGTGAATGGGATAATCTTAAATTGCACCACCATTTAACCCAGCACCTATACACTATCACCAAAAACCAACCACCCCATCCCACTACGTTGGCCCTAAACAATCCTACACCATGCTGTCGGTCTGGGAGGATGGAACCCCTTCTCTCAAAACTTCCTGTAGTTATTCTGCACTAAAACCTCTCACCCCAAAATATTTCTCTGCTGCTGCAACGACCACATATATCTTCTGTGATTTCCGCTCCATCAGCGCAGTACAGTTGATCACCATGGCTATGATGTTTGCTCTTTGAAACTCCTCATCTTTGCGATAACTGGAAGTGGGGTTGGCCAGAGGGTAGCCTGGGCCTCGCGTGCCTGGCTTCTAGTTTTTCCTATCAGTATGCAGAGCTAATACCAACTCAGGCAATTGCCTGGGGCCTTAAATCATCATCATTTTGTTTAATAATGCGCTATTAAGCAATTGTGAGCATCTCTGTTTATGACAAACACTGCGGATTCTGTTTTCTCCCTGCGAATTTAGCTCTAGCTTTGCGCAGTGGGCTCCCGAGTGGCGCAGCGGTCTAAGGCACTGCATCACAGTGCTAGAGGCGTCACAATAGACACTCGTTCGATCGCGGGCTGTATCACAACCGGCCGTGATCAGGAGTCAAATAGGGCGGTGCACAATTGGCCCAGTGTCGTCCTGGTTAGGGTTTGGCCGGTGTAGGCCGTCATTGTAAAAATAATTTGTTCTTAACTGACTTGCCTAGTTAAATAAAGGTAAAATAAAAATATAATATAAAAAAAAAACTATTATGACCCCATTCCTGAAGCTAAGAAATACTTTGTTTCCCTCTACGACACTCACAAGCTCTTCAGGACACACATTTTTTTTCTACATACCTGATGATCTTCCCTTATGTTTTCCCGAACTTTCCAATTTCTGATACAATTCTCACTTTTTGATGCAAATTAAAATTGTTACATCTTTCCCATATTCAAGTAATTTAACATTTTCTTATTCGCTTAATGAACATAAACTGCAACCAAGTTTCTATCTGTCCTGGAATGGCCATAAAGTTTTTATTATATAAATGCGACATGCAACAATTTCAAATGTTACGCTGAGTTACAGTTCACAGAAGGAAATCAGACAATGTAAATTCATTAGACCCTAATTTATGGGTTTCACATGACTGGGCAGGGGCACAGCCATTGGTGGGCCTGGGAGGACATAGGCTAGGCCTGGCTCCCCAGTGGGTGGGCCTATCTGAATGAGTTATTCCCCACAAAGGGCTTTATTACAGACAGAAATACTCCTCAACACCCCTCCCCCTCAGATGATCCCACATGTAAAGAAGCCAGATCTGGATGTCCTGGGCTGGCATGGTTACATGTGGTCTACGGTTGTGAGGCCAGTTGGATCTACTGCTGATGGTGAAGAAATGAACATTAAATTATCTGGCAACAGCTCTTTTGGACATTCTTGCAGTCAGCATGCCAATTGCACGTTCCCTCAACTCGAGACATCTGTGGCATTGTGTTGGTTGACAAAACGGCACATTTTAAAGTGCCCTTTTATTGTCCCCAGCACAAGATGCACCTGTGTAATTAATGATCATGCTGTTTAATCAGCTTCTTGATATGCCACACCTGTCAGGTGGATTAATTATCTTGGTAAAGGAGAAATGCTCACTAACAGGGATGTAAACACATTTGTACACACTATTTTTGAGAAATAAGCTTTTTGTGCATATGGAACATTTCTGGGATCTTTTATTTTAGCTCATGAAACATGGAACCAACAAGTTATATGTTTTGTTTATATTTTTGTTCAATATAACTACAGTCTACAGAAGCTGAAGCTGAAACGGTTCACCCTTGCCCCGAACTCTAATGGCTGGCATAATTCCAACCCCTAGGAAAATTCAAAACAGGCTGAGACAACAATAGACAGGGTAATCCATTTATTGATTGATATTAAATTAATAAGATAAAATTCCACCCTTTCATAGCACTGCATTTATATTTTTATTCAGTATAGGTATTGTTTGATAAAGAAAATATCAAATATGTATTGACCCAGAATTTCCACATCGGTGGGTCCCGAACTAAAACCTCGGACTGCCCTGTGCCTGGGGCCTCCAAATCACTGTCTGTTAAAAGGTCTGATCTGGCCATGTTCTATTTTAACCAGTTGGAGACAGGCTGATTAGGTATTGGATGCTGGTGAAAGGGGTATATTTTCAACTCGAAATGAGAGGAGAAACATGGATGTACACTGAGTATACAAAACATTAAGAACACCTGCTCTTTCCATGACATAGACTGACCAGGTGAAAGCTTATTGGTGTCACTTGTTAAATCCACTTCAATCAGTGTAGATGAAGGGGATGAGACAGGTTAAAGAAGGATGTTTAAGCCTTGAGACAATTGAGACGTGGTTTGTCTATGTATGTGTGCCATACAGAGCGCGAATGGGCATGACAAAATGTTCCTAATGTTTGAAATACTCAATGTACTGAGTGTAGATACAGTATATTATAAATCTTATGCTGATTATTTGTTATGAACAGAACAAATTGAAAATATATATCATTTGATGCACTATATATACAAAAGTATGTGGATACACCCTCAAATTAGTGGATCCGGTTATTTCAGCCACACCCGTTGCTGGTAGGTGTATAAAATCGAGTACACAGCCATGCAATCTCCATAGACAGACATTGGCAGTAGAATGGCATTACTGAAGAGCTCAGTGACTTTCAACGTGGAACCGTCATAGAATGCCACCTTTCCAACAAGTCAGTTTGTCAAATTCTGCCCTGCTAGAGCTGCCCCGGTCAACTGTGAAGTGGTCGGCCACACAAGCTCACAGAACGGGACCGCCTTTAGCACTCGGTTGCAACACTCACTACCGAGTTCCAAATTGCCTCTGGAACCAAAGTCAGCACAATAACTGTTGGGAGCTTGGGAGCTTCATGAAATGGGTTTCCATTGCCGAGCAGCCGCACACAAGACTAAGATCACCATGCGCAATGCCAAGCGTCAACTAGAGTGGTATAAAGCTCGCCGCCATTGGACTCTGGAGCAGTGGAAACGTGTTCTCTGGAGTGATGAGTTACGCTTCACCATCTGGCAGTCTGATGGACAAATCTGGGTTTGGCGGATGCCAGAAGAACGCTACCTGCCCCAATGCATAGGGCCAACTGTAAAGTTTGGTGGAGGAGGAATAATGGTCTGGGGCTGTTTTTAATGGTTTGAGTTAGGCCCCTTAGTTCCAGTGAAGGGAAATCAACGCTACAGCATGCAATGACATTCTAGATGATTCTGTGCTTCCAACTTTGTGACAACAGTTTGGGAAGGCCCTTTCCTTATTCAGCATGACAATGCCCCCATGCACAAAATGATGACCACAAAAAAATGGTTTGTTGAGAAGAACTTGACTGGCCTGCACAGAGCCCTGACCTCAACTCCATCAAACACCTTTGGAATGAATTAGAACGCCGACTGCGCATCAGGCATAATTGCCCAACATCAATGCCCGACCTCACTACTGCTCTTGTGGCTGAATGGAAGCAAGTCCCTGCAGCAATGTTCCAACGTCTAGTGGAAAGCCTTCCCAGAAGAGTGGAGGCTGTTATAGCAGCGAAGGGGGGACCAACTCCATATTAATGCCCATGATTTTGGAAAGATGTTCAACAAGCAAGTGTCCACATACTTTTGGCCTTGAAGTGTATATTAAATCTGTTTTATAAGACTTGGTTTATTGTTCATATTTGCTATTGTCTTGATACGGTTGTTGTGTTGTCTGTAAGTGTGATTCAGCTTGTCCTTCACTCCTCATGACACTAGTCAGCACACTGTAATAAGGCTGGCATAGGCAGGAGTACGATTGCCCTCTTGCATCAAAACTAACACCACATCCTCTTCAGACGGAGATTAAGACGGACAGTAAGCAGGCGCCAAAATGAAAGAAGCAAATTGTTGACAAGACCAACAAAAGAAAAAGAGAACAATCTCCTTTAATGTCGCAATTAATATTAAGACTTCATAATCATGTATCCAATCCATGGAATGTTTATCAAAAATCTTTTGCGACTTAGGCTTCTCATTCTCGCGAGGGACTCCGGTTTCTCACAGCTTCTTGAATGATGTTCATCTGTATTAAACACAGAGGTAGGACCAAAGTCATATTATGAATTCAACTTGTTTCACATTTGATGTTTTCAGTGTTTCAGGGGTCATCAGGGAGGGTGGAATGGAGGCCTGGGGGGTGATGATGACAGTTTCCTGATTGAAATGCTACTGTGCCAATGGTCCAGGAGGCCATTGCTCTTACAGAAAAGGTGGGGCTTGAGTCTATCCCAAGTTTAGTGCCACAGTTGTGGCTAAAGCAGGGAATGTGGATGGAGAGTGTTGATGTGAGAATCATGGATCTGGTTGGGGGTGCCGAAACGTGTGTGGGGGGGGGGGGGGGGTTCACCAAAGGCTGGCGTTAAATATTTCACACTGGTCAACTCCAATGGTGTCTGCTTACACCTCCTGCTACACTCAACGCTGCGTTAGAGCAAGGCCAAGAGCAAGCCTCCTGCAGTAGTGATGCTAGCATTACTACTCTCATTAGCACTGACATTAATGGGGCTTGCTGATGAGTGGGTGTGACCATCGCAAGGCTATCAGCTGTAAATCACACAGAGCCATCTCTAATGGACACCAAGCATGTTATATTCAACCAGTCTTGGTTCTCTCTGCAGACAGATATTGTCTTAAATGTGTCTATGTGCATGTGTGTTTCAGAGCTGATGGATCTGTGTGATGACCACGAGGCTCTGAAGCTTCTCTTTCTGTCCCAGCAGCCTCATGAGTGTGCCAGCTGACTACTTCCTCACATTTTGCACTGTTAATCATGAGTTCTATGAAAGTAGAACCACTAGAGTGGACAAGGCCTCTATGAAACTATTTCTAATTGTCAAAAAATGAGTTTCAATCTATACATAGCTCTTCTTTGTTTTTAAGTATTTGTTTATCTTATCAGGAAACCCAAAGGATGGTGCCTATGTTTCCATCACCCCCTTAGTGGCCAACCCAGACCCTGCACTTCTGAGTAACTATAAACTCTGCTTGTTAATTATGTGTGTGCATTCGCATAAAGTAGTTTATGTGTATCTTCTGTAGGATGGATTTGTTTACCTTCTGTCTTAGTGTGTGTATATATGTTGAACCTGTTTGTTTGTGTTTTAGAGAGCCTGTAGACTCAGACTGACAGCCTGGAGAGGGCTCGTCTCAGACAGCTCTACTCTCAGGAGGACCGCAGAGCCAAGGAGGCGCCCTCTCAGGCCCAACCCACACAGACTGTGCTCCATCAATTACTTAGGCATATAGAAGTTGAAAAGATATATATACAGTACCAGTCAAAAATTTGTACACACCTATTCATTCAGGGGTTTTTCTTTATTTTTTTACCCATTTTCTACATTGTAGAATAATAGTGAAGACATCATAACTATGAAATAACACATGGAATCATGTAGTAACCAAAAAAGTGTTAAACAAATCAAAATATATATTAGATTCTTCAAAGTAGCCACCCTTTGCCTTGATGACAGCTTTGCACACCCTTGGCATTCTCTCAACCAGCTTCACCTGGAATGCTTTTCCAACGGTCTTGAAAGAGTTCCCACATATGCTGAGCACTTGTTGGCTGCTTTTCCTTCACTCTGTGGTCCAACTCATCCGAATCCATCTCAATTGGGTTGAGGTTGGGTGATTGTGGAGGCCAGGTCATCTGATGCAGCCCTCCATCACTCTCCTTGGTCAAATAGCCCTTACACAGCCTGGAGGTGTTGGGTCATTGTCCTGTTGAAAAACAACTGATAGTTCCACTAAGCGCAAAGCACATGGGATGGCTTATCACTGAAGAATGCTGTGGTAGCCATGCTGGTTAAATGTGCCTTGAATTCTAAATAAATCACAGACGGTTTCACTAGCAAAACACCCCCACACCATCACACCTCCTCCATACTTCACAGTGGGATCCACACATGTAGAGATAATCCGTTCACATACTCTGCGTCTCACAAAGACACAGCGGTTGGAACCAAAAATCTCAAATTTGGACTCATCAGACCAAAGGAGAGATTTCCACTCGTCTAATGTCCATAGCTTGTGTTTCTTGGCCCAAGCACGTCTCTGGTGTCCTTTAGTAGTGGTTTCTTTGCAGCAATTCAACCATGAAGTCCTGATTCACGCAGTCTCCTCTGAACAATTGATGTTGAAATGTGTCTTTTACTTGAACTCTGTGAAGCATTTATTTGGGCTACATTTTCTGAGGCTGGTAACTCGAATTAACTTATCCTCTGCAGCAGAGGTAACTCTGTGTCTTCCTTTGCTGTGGTGGTCCTCATGAGAGCCAGTTTCATCATAGAGCTTGGATGGTTTATGACTGCACTTGAAGAAAGTTTCAAAGTTCTTGAAATTTTCCAGATTGACCGACCTTCATGTCTTAAAGTAATGATGGACTGTCGTTTCTCTTTGCTCTTTTGAGCTTTTCTTGCCATAATATGGACTTGGTCTTTTACCAAATAGGGCTATCTTCTGTATACCACCCCTACCTTGTCACAACACAACTGATTGGCTCAAACACATTAAGAAGGAAAGAAATTCCACAAATTAACTTTTAACAAGGCACACCTGTTAATTGAAATGCATTCCAAAGGAATACCTTTTGAAGCTGGTTGAGAGAATGCCAAGAGTGCACAGCTGACATCAAGGCAAAGGGTGGCTACTTTGAAGAATCTCAAATCTAAAATATATTTTGATTAGTTTAACACTTTTTTGGTTACTGCATGATTGTGTATGTGTTATTTCATAGTTGTGAGGTATTTACTATTATTCTACAATGTAGAAATAGTAAAATTAAAGAAAAACCCTTGAATGAGTAGATGTGTCCAAACTTTTGACTGGTACTGTAAGTCTTAGAAGTGTTTTTTATTTATTTTTGTGCCCAACTTTTGTGCTGTGTCCCAAAGGCTAAGAGCCTGGGCCGTGCGGTACATATTGACGCCCCTGACGACGAACGCTCCAATCGCCGAACTTGAGGCAGGAAGAGCAGGAACTGAGAGAACCTGTCAATCTTACAATCATGTATGTACAAATGAAGGTGGAAATATGATCTAGTGGACCCTGAGTCATCAAAGTCTAAGCTAGCCAATAGTCATCAGTGTTGAATAATACAGTCGTCGTGAACCCTTCGCGGAACTCTTAATCAAAGCAACAATCCTGGGATTCTTGTGTGACCACAATCATACCAAGCCAGACCCTGTTATACACTGGATTGTGCAGGGTGCATTTTTGGGTTTGATCCTCTTTGTATATCCCCATTCAGACCAAAGGTAAGTCCTGGGTCTGTATTGCATTGTGGAAAATGCAATGATCATTATCAATGATTCACAGTGAACAAAGTTGTTGTACCAAATATGACCAGAGGGGAGAGATAAGATTCAACAGGTCCAGTGAAGTGAATATTTATTCACATTTTCAGTGGAATAACTTGCTCGTCTTTACAGACTTGTCTGGATAAAACAATGTTTTTGATCTGTAATGGGTGCTATAAAAAGCCATATTATTCATATATACATATATTCTAGAAATCTTATGACTATAGATAGAAATAGAAGTCTCTTATCCAATTGTTAAGCTCCCACTCCCATGTCCAATACGCTTTAAGTTCTGAAAAGAAGAGAGTTTTAAGATGGTCCCTTGAAATTAAGTGCCAGATGATGTCACTTTCTGCTTCTGTGATTGGTGGGTATGAATACATGTTTCTTTCCAAGCTTTAATCAGTTGGCAAAATTGGATGAAAATAACTGAATTGGGATAAATATATTTAGAAAGGGTGTGAAATCATGACTGAAGCTCTGACATCACTGTTTATTTTCCAAGAGTGAGAGTTTTGTTTTGTGTCTCTTAATCTTTCTTTTCATCTAGGTGTTATTGTAATAATTATGTCTTGCAATATGATCATCATATGTATTTTGCTTTTTGAGGCTTTCCCCAAGATGTTCAGGCTAACTGACTGAGGGACTGACTGAGTGATGTGACAGTGTGCCAGTCTCTCTGCTAAAGGTTTATTAAGCCACCTCTGGTGGGTGGCTTGGCACTGTGAAACAGGAAGTCGTGGGTGAAATGCCAGCAGGTGGTTCCTCCCAGTGTTTGTGGTTTACCATATCTTCTATGTTATGTACAGGCCTGGATCAGATGGTTTCAATGGCTCCATAGTGTACGTGCCTGGTAACATTTGGCACATTGTTGTTGGTGGTGTGACTGCCTGGGGGGTTTTGAGGAAGAGTTGCCAGATTGTGGAGGCTAGCATTGCGGCAGAATATTGTGAAGTTCTCTTGCCGCTGGTAGATGGTTATGAGCCAGAGTTTGATTAGTAAAAGATGACTAACTTCCCTCCTTAAAATCACTGGATTCATTTGTTCATGTATGTCTGTGAAAAGCCCATTAACAGCAATGAACAAAGTCCTTGATTTTGCTTCACCACAGCAACCATTGTGTTGAAGTGCCACTTGAAGTTTATTTTTCAACTATTTATTCCTAAACTCAAACAAACACCTCAAGAAAGGGAAGAAGGATGCATTTTAGAAGTGTTTGTATAGGGCCACTGTGTCAGGCCATACTGTGTAGACCATTACAGCTGTGTCTTGCAAATGCCCTAACTAACCACTTGCTAAAATAAGGAAGTGAGTCAGCTGTTGTTCAAGGTTATAATGAGAGTCTAGACGTCATATTGAAAGATGGAGAGTTGTGACATAGGAACTCAGAAAGTATGTTCTTTGAGCAACTAATCATCAGTGGTGGAAAAAGTACCCAATTGTCATACTTGAGTAAAAGTAAAGATACCTCAAGTAAAAGTGAAAGTCACCCAGTAAATACTACTTGAGTAAAAGTCCAGTATTTGGTTTTAAATATACTTAAGTATCAAAGTAAATGTAATTGCAAAAATGTACTTAAGTATCAAAAGTAAAAATATAAATAATTTCAAATTCCTTATAATAAGCAAACCAGATGGCACCATTTTCTTGTTTTTTTAATTTACGGATAGCCAGGGGCACACTCCAATACTCAGACATCATTCAGAAACACAGCATTTGTGTTTAGTGAGTCGCCAGATCAGAGTCAGTAGAGATGACCAGGGAGGTTCTCTTGATAAGTGTGTGAATTAGACCATTTCTGTCCTGCTAAGTATTCAAAATGTAACGAGTACTTTTGGGTGTCAGGGAAAATGTATAGAGTAAAAAGTACATAATTTTCTTTAGGAATGTAGTAAAGTAAAAGTAGCCGAAAAAATGTTATAGTAATGTACAGATACCCCCCAAAAACTGTTTAAGTAGTACTTTAAAGTAGTTTACCTTAAGTACTTTACACCACTGCTAATCATTTGATATTTTCATTAGCCTACTTAGTAAATCAGAACATTTTGTATGAAAACATGATTTTGTGTGCCATTCTAACGTCATCATGAACTTTGGAGATGGATGAACTATTCCAAGAAGTGTTATCAGTCTTTGCCCTTTGCTGCAAAATTGCTTGCTCAGGTTGCTATCAGTCACTTTATGCAACCCTTGTTTCAAATTGTACCTTGAGAGACATCTCGTGGAATGTTCTAACATGAAAAACGACACTTATGAAATGGCCCCTCCAGTTCAATTGTGGAGAGGTTGCTCTCTATTCTGATCATTTAGATTAGAGTTAGCTGGTTCAGACTGGCTTTGTGTGTCTGCCTAAATGGGTAATGCATGATATTTTTGTGGATATAAACATGTGTTAATCTAATATCTATTCAGGAGTTAATCTAGTGGCTAAGCTTTTCTCCTCTCTAGTTTCTCCAGGAGTTACAACGATTACATCTAGCACATTCAAAGGTTATTCAAACATTTAAAAGTAAAGTCTAATGAAATATGTCATGGTATTTCAAAAGTTATTATGACATGTGCAATAGGAAATATTTCAGGCTGATGCAATTTCAGTGACCAGCAGTCTATAGCTCTAAGCGGTGTGCTAACAAGGCTGACTTGTCATTGCTCTGAGCTTGTTTTGTGTGCCTGGATTTGTTTTTACCAGCTGCAGCATGAGAATGCTGGTACAGCAGTCCCCTCTCCCAGTGGAACTGGGGCAACTATGACTGTGAGCTGTCATCATTAATCGAGGTGAATCTTGGGTAACTATCCCCCTCACCATTCACTGGTAGTTTATTCATTCCCTTCACAGATGACTCAGTCAATGGCAATAACTCCTGATATTATAGACCCATATAAGGCCCAAGATCTGAATCAACTCCTTGTTCTAGAAAAACAGCTAATGCTGATGAGATTGATATCTCTTCCCGAAATAAACATTCAGCTACTTCACCCTCACATGGGAATGAGATAATTAATATAGGCCTTAGTTTAGCTAATGAACAAATTAATACAGTTAAACAAAGGTCCAGTGAAATGCGGTAGCCTCGTCTTTCCAGAACATAAACCAAACAAACTGACAGGGAGGACTCTCCACTTCTTTCAACAGAAAGTTGTTGACTTGTGTGAGTTTAAGAACTAAGTGCACTAAAACAATATCACACAGGATGTGACTGTCTAGGTGGCAGCCGCTGTTTCAATTTTAGCAACAAATGTACATTAATAATAAGTAGGATTGTGTTGAGATAAAATATGTGCAGTGCATTCGGAAAGTATTTAGACCCTTTGACTTTTTCCAAATGTTATGTTATAGCCTTATTCTAAAATTGATTAAACTATATTTTTTTCCACAGCAATCTACACACTACCCCATAATGACAGGATTTTAGACATTTTTGCAAATGTATAAAACTTTAAAACAGAAATAACGTATTTACATTAGTATTCAGACCCTTTGCTATGAGACTCGAAATTGAGCTCATGTGCATCCTGTTTCCATTGATCAGCCTTGAGATGTTTCTACAACTTGATTAGAGTCCACCTGTGGTAAATTCCATTGATTGGACATGATTTGGAAAGGCACACATCTGTCTATATAAGGTCCCACAGTTAATTTATTTTATGTCACCTTTATTTAACTAGGCAAGTCAGTTAAGAACACATTCTTATTTACAATGATGGCCTACCAAAAGGCAAAAGGCCTCCCGCGGGGACGGGGGCCTGCGATTAAAAATAAAAAATAAATACAATATAAATATAGGACAAAACACACATCCAAACAAGAGAGACAACACAACCCTACATAAAGAGAGACCTAAGACAACAACACAGCAAGGCAGCAACACATGACAACACAGCATGGTAACAACACAACATAACAGCAACATGGTAGCAACACAACATAGTAGCAGCACAAAACATGGTACAAACATTATTGGGCACAGATAACAGCACAAAGGGCAAGAAGGTAGAGACAACAATACATCACACAAAGCAGCCACAACTGTCAGTAAGAGTGTCCATGCTTGAGTCTTTGAATGAAGAGATTGCGATAAAATTGTCCAGTTTGAGTGTTTGTTGGAGCTCGTTCCAGTCGCTAGCTGCAGCGAACTGAAAAGAGGAGCGAACCAGGTCGGTGGGTGCTTTGGGGACATTTAACAGAATGTGACTGGCAGAACGGGTGTTGTATGTGGAGGATGAGGGCTGCAGTAGATATCTCAGATAGGGGGGAGTGAGGCCTAAGAGGGTTTTATAAATAAGCATCAACCAGTGGGTCTTGCGACGGGTATACAGAGATGACCAGTTTACAGAGGAGTAAAGAGTGCAGTGATGTGTCCTATAAGGAGCATTGGTGGCAAATCTGATGGCCGAATGTAACAGTATAACTTTAGACCGTACCCTCGCCCCGACAGGGGCGCGAACCAGGGAGCCTCTGCACACATCAACAACAGTCACTCACGAAGCATCGTTACCCATCGCTCCACAAAGGCCGCAGCCCTTGCAGAGCAAGAGGAACCACTACTTCTAGGTTTCAGAGCAAGTGACGTAACTGATTGAAACGCTATTAGCGCGTACCCGCTAACTAGCTAGCCATTTCACATCCGTTACACGAATGGTAAAGAACATCTAGCCGCTCGAGAGCAGCCTTACCTGCCGATCTATAAATGATGTCTCCGTAATCTAGCATGGGTAGGATGGTCATCTGAATCAGGGTTAGTTTGGGGTGAAAGAGGAGCGATTACGATAGAGGAAACCAAGTCTAGATTTAACTTTAGCCTGCAGCTTTGATATGTGCTGAGAGAATGACAGTGCACCGTCTAGCCATACTCCCAAGTACTTGTATGAGGTGACTACCTCAAGCTCTAAACCCTCAGAGGTAGTAATAACACCTGTGGGAAGAGGGGCATTCTTCTTACCAAACCACATAACCTTTGTTTTGGAGGTGTTCAGAACAAGGTAAGGGGACCGAAAGCTGGTTGGACACTAAGAAAGCTTTGTTGCAGAGCATTTAACACAAAGTCCGATTGAGGATAGGATTGAGCCTTGGGGTACTCCCTTGGTGACAGACAATGGCTGAGACAGCAGATTTTCTGACTTTATACACTGCACTCTTTGAGAGAGGTAGTTGGCTAACCATGCCAAAGACCCCTCAGAGACACCAATACTCTTTAGCCCGGCCCACAAGAATGGAATGGTCTACCGTATCAGAAGCTTTGGCCAAGTCAATAGAAATAGCAGCACAATATTGCTTAGAATCAAGGGCAATGGTGACATCATTGAGGACATTTAAGGTTGCAGTGACACATCCATAACCTGAGTGGAAACCAGATTGCATACCCAAGAGAATACAATAGAGTACCTAACTTTGGCCTTCCGGACAGCCTGAGTTCACTTATTTCTAATTTGCCTGAATGATAGCCAGTCAGCTTGAGTATGCGTGTGCAGAGACTTTCGCCAAATGCAATTCTTGAGGTGGAGTAACTCCACAAGATCACGTTCGAACCAGGGGCTGAAACCTGTTTTTAATTCTCATTTTCTTTATGGGGGCGTGTTTGTTAACAATACCACTGAAAATATCAAAAAAAGAAGGTCCAAGTGTCTTCGACAGAGGGGATCAAACTGATTCCATACCATTTTACAGAGGCCAGTTCATGAAGGAAGGCTTGCTCATTAAAGTTTTTTAGCAAGCGTCTATGACAAATCAGGACAGGTCGTTTCACTGAGCAGCCATTACGAACACAGGCTGTAAAACAGTGATCACTAAGGTCATTACAGAAAACACCAGACTGATACCTATCAGGATTATTTGTGTTCTGCTTGTTGATTTATGATAAGGTTTATTGCTCTAATGCTTTGCGAAATAGTTATAGTCCTCTCCTGTGTTTTTTCTTGCTTTTTAAAGTGTTACCCAGTTTCCAATGTTTTAAAAGCTATATGTTAATGTATTGTACTGTCTTCGGGTTAATAGTACAGACTGGTTGAAGATGAGATCTGAAGGGGGAGGGGGGGGTCAAGGCCTTTGAACTCAGCAGGCTTGTTGCAGTGACAGACATGGAAAATATTTACACCTCACATATTCCCTTGAAGTAAACAGACACTTTTCACACTCACACTCCCTGTAGGTCTCTCACTTCACCTCTCTTCTCTACCTCAGCCTTGTTGCTTAGGATGCCAATAGTGTAAAAAGCTACTTTTGGCAATAAAACAAACTACTTTTAAAATCTTTAGATAGAATTACATTTACATAAATCTAAGTTGAGTCGTAATATGCACAGGATACAGTGGGGTTTAAACGGTACAAGGAGTAAATGCTTACTCCTCTCAACAGTGCAACAGTCCTCAAACAATAGCATGGTATTCTTTCACTGTAATAGCTACTATAAATTGGACCGTGCCGTTAGATTAACAAGAATTTAAGCGTTCTGCCAATATCAGATATGTCTATGTCCTGGGAAATTTTCTTGTTACTTACAACCTCATGCTTATCACATTAGCTTACATTAGCTCAACCGTCCGATCGGGGGACCCATCAATCCTGTAGAAGTTAAAAGACCTTCGCTAGAACTGTTTGTCCATCTTGAGATGCCGTAGCCAGTATACACTTCCTCAAAATAGTCAGAATGTATTTATTTTTTATTTAACTAGGCAAGTCAGTTAAGAATAAATTCGTATTTACAATGATGGCCTTATCTAAGATAACTAAAGAAATCTGTCATAATTCTTTCTTTTTTTTTGCCGTGGAGATCTTAGTCACGCAACTAAGATGTTTGGTGCAGTATTTCTCAAGTGAAAAATGTACATGAAAACAAGTCCTTTATCGTTGAATGACAACAAACATTCAATTGAAGAATCCCTACTGTTGACCATTCACAGCCTAAGTGGCATAGACTTCGGCTTCTGAAATCTGGCTTGCAATCAATAATATATGCACAAACTGTTCCGAACTGTTTCGGATGGGAAGCATAGGGATGCATTAAAAGGGCGTTGTCATAATTTTCACAGTCATTCCAACCTCATAGTGTGGAAACATCTATAAAACATAGGGAAATCAGGTTTTTGACTGCACTGGGCCTTTAAGACAGTTGATAATCTCTTGCTTAGGAAGAGTATTTTATAAACGGCAAAAGCTACAGAAGGTAGGGAATTAGGAGGGAATGTGCATGTCTCTGACAAATGTCTTGCGGATCCCAGCATCCAGAAAGAACAAAAACATTCTAATTTAGCAGGACATAATTGAATGATGCCCAGATTACTGTTTTAGAACAAAAGCACTATTCAGTCAAGACCCGTGTGGGGGCTGAGTTAGTCCAAGCAGAAAGCAACAACTGAGCAGAAGGTCAATAAAATTATAATTCTATCCGAAGGCAATAGCCATTGGTGGATGTGACATTTGGGGAGAGAGCAATGATAATTGTTTATCTCCAGGCAACAGTAGCAGGGAACCATGAATGGCTGTGATCTAACCTGGCATTTACAGACAGGGCCCACCCACTTTTTGGCCATGTTGAAGAGGCAGGGAAAAGGGGGTCTATTTTTCACAAATCTGTATTAGCTCTGTGGCTCTGATGACATATGCCAGAATCTTGGTCCACCCTCTCTCAAATGTGTTTACTTGAACAGGAAATGGTTGACTTGGGTATTTTTTTTTTTTACACAACAACAATCATACTACGCCATATATAAATTCATATGGATTGGGGACATTGCTGCAGTAGCAACTTAATCTAGTTTGACAAAGATTTGATTCTTTAAGGAATTGATATAATTTATTGTCCAACCAACATAGTATAATCCCAGTGGTGCACTGAGATATTGTTTTCTCCCGAGTGGTGCAGCGGTCAAAGGCACTGCATCTCAGTGCTAGAGGCGTCACTACAGACCTTGGTTTGATTCCAGGCTGTATCACAACCGGCCGTGATCAGGAGTCCCATAGGGCGGCGCACAATTGACCCAGCAGTGTCCGGGTTAGGGTTTGGCCGGGGTAGGCCGTCATTGTAAGTAAGAATTTGTTCTTAACTGACTTGCCTAGTTAAATAAAGGGTAAATAAATAAACACATTTCTCCAGTTTGGAGAGCACATCAGACTCTGAGACAAACTTACTAAATACAGACAGGCAAGAGTACTCCTCGGCTAGAGTCTCCCCTGTGGCGACTCTGTACAAGTTGCTGACAGTGCTATGAAAGGGCAGGATTTAATGTAATCATTTAATATCAAGCAATAAATGGATTACCCTGTTTATTGTTGTCTCAGCCTGTTTTGCTTTTCCTAGGGGCTTGAATTATGCCAGCCATTATAGAGTTCTGGGCAAGGGTGAAACGTTTCATGTTTCAGCTTCTGTAGACTGTAGTTATACTGAACCAAAATATAAACGCAACATGTAAAGTGTTGGTCCCATGTTTCATGAGCTGAAATAAAAGATCCCAGAAATGTTCCATACGCACAAAAAGCTTATTTCTCAAAAATGTTGTGCATGCAGAGGGTCCCTGGTTCGCGCCCGTGTCGGGGCGAGGGGACGCTGTAAAGTTATACTGTTACATTGATGCTGTTGACCCGGATCACTGGTTGCTGCGGAAAAGGAGGAGGTTGAAAGGGGGGTGAGTGTAACGGATGTGAAATGGCTAGTTAGTTAGCGGGTACGCGCTAGTAGCGTTTCAATCAGTTACGTCACTTGCTCTGAGACTTAAGTAGTGTTGCCCCTTGCTCTGCAAGGGCCGCGGCTTTTGTGGAGCGATGGGTAACGATGCTTCGTGGGCGACTGTTGTTGATGTGTGCAGAGGGTCCCTGGTTCGCGCCCGTGTCGGGGCGAGGGGACGCCGTAAAGTTATACTGTTACATTTACATCCCTGTTAGTGAGCATTTCTCCTTTGCCAAGATAATTCATCCACCTGACAGGTGTTGCAAATCAAGAAGCTGATTAAACAGCATGGTCGTAACATAGGTGCACCTTGTGCTGGGGACAATAAAAGGCCACTCTAAAATGTGCAGTTTTGTCACATAACGCAATGCCATAGCTGTCTCAGTATTTGAGGGAATGTGCAATTGGCACGTTCCCTCAAAACATTTCCAGAGCTGAAAATTTCCAGAGCTGAAATTGTCCCAGTTCCATAGCCTGCATTCTCACCAGGCATGTCACCCATTGAGATGTGTCACACTGCATGAGGAAAAGGATGGCCACACAGATACTGACTGGTTTTCTGATCTACGAGTCTACCTTTTTTTTAAGGTATCTGTGACCAACAGATGCATATCGGTATTCCCAGTCAGGGGAAATGCGTAGATTAGGGCCTAATGGATTTCAGTTGACTGATTTCCTTATATGAACTGTAAGTCAGTAAAATCTTAGAACATGTGAAATAAGGTAAGGAGGATAAATTATGATATTCTTGGCGAGCATTTGTATTGAGTCAGTGTGTATGAATCAACTTGTACAGAGAACATTATTACAGATTCCCAGCCAAGCAAAACCAGTTTGGTGTCAGATTCCACGCAAGATTAACATTGTTCCCTATTCCTTAGTCCAAATAAAACAAGCTAACATATTACCACCAATGAACCTATTAGCATTGAAGAAACATAATATTGTGTCTTTCTAGTTATATCATGTTGTCTTGTTACTATGCTGTATATCAACTACTTTTTTATTGTTATAGTCTACTTTTGTGATGTTAGGGGTCACATTTTGAACTGTATGGATTAATTAGTTAGGGACAGGTCGAAAATATACTGTGGGGAGGGGGGTCCCAACTCAAGGTGTCATAAAATAAATTGCACCCCCCTCACAAAATTAAAAATATTTCCACATGACCCTCCCCTTGTACTGTCAAATAAATTGCACACCCTCCCCCCTCATAAAACCAACACAAAAATAATGTTTACGAACACAAATAACTCTTACGACCCTGTGTTTATAAACGTGGATATCGACTTTGCCACTTCAGTATCCTTTTGTGGCACATTCGATGCCATGCAGGGCTACGGTCCAGAAGGTTAACGGTTCGCTGATCACCACAGACAAGCTCACTCTCCCTGCCTGTTTCCTACACTGGTTGAAGTGAATTTTTGAAAGGAGCATCAAGGTCATCACCGTGCACTTTCGCCACTCTGTGAAGTTCATTATAATTTATTTCATATATCGCCTAATAAACTGCATGCTTTCCCATGATGTCGTGACGTTTTTTGGTACGGTTTTTGTACTTTACTCACATTAAAAGGTTGGATAGAAACTTGGTTAATGTGAAGCCATTTTGAGGATGCTGGAATTATATTTTGAACGAATGTCCGCATGACTACAGGATACATTTGAAGTAGCCTAATCAAATTAAAACATTTTGACTGCCAAAACATTATGATATGCCACATATAAAATGCATTACATTTTAAACGTTAAATAATCGATATTTAGGCTATACTGAAGCGTTGGGTTCCAGGTGCGCAAGGAATAGCCGCTTGGATTGGAGAGGAGGCAGAGCGCACATTAAGCTTTCATGAATAACTAGGCCTGCTTGGAGCATATTTGACCACATTATTATAGGACGATCTGGGAGAAAGATGATCTACAAAAGACATCTCAGTATCGGAAGTTAAAAAAATACACAGAAAATACACAGACGGTTCTACTACTGTGCCTTTCTAGACCGTATAAACTGTCGAGAGGAGACCCACAACTGATCCAAATGGAATGAAACATTCAAATCACAGGGCTTTTGCTCCGTTATTCAAAGGACAGTTTCACTGCAGCCTATAGTAGAATTTTGTACTCGCTTGAAAATAATAATGGAATTATTTATTGCATTGTGGTGTTGTAGGCTAGTCTAGGTAATTGTATTTTCACTTAACAAGATCAATAGGGGAGCTTGTTGAGCTGCGTGTCTCATGTCTTCGCTGTTCTTTCATGCACAATGATGCACCTGGCCTCTCCGCTGCCTATCAGCTATTCCTATGTGTTCTTGTAGAATCATATTTAAAATTGATGCAGCTTTGAATTATTTTATGTGTGGTATGATTGTTAGTTAGCCTATTGCAGACCTGGACAAACGATCCACATACCACTATTGTCACTATGAATGGTGGATAGTGGGCAGGATAGACAGTTAGACTGGTAGACTATATTGACCTGTGATATAGTAAAAGTTAGCTCTCGGAAAAGCATAGTGCAACTGGCTGGTAAAACATGCCTGGACATGTTGTCAAACCAAAGTAAAATATATGAATAAGTATAGAGAGAAGAAAAGTGTTTTAGCTCAAATTTCTTTGAGCCCATTCAATTTTAACATAGTAATAGTCTAAGAAAACAAGTTAACATGTAACAGAAAGTAGTGGAGAAATTGATAATGCCTGTCATTTTACTTTTCTTACTGAATTTCAGGTTAATTTAACTTTTGTATGATATCTGATGCATGCAAATGTTCCTTTTTTATGACAATCTTCTGTTCCCTCTATTTTGTGTCCTACATTCACTGAGTGGAGGCTGCTGAGGGGAGGACGGCTCATATTAATTGCTGTAATAGAGCAAATGGAATGGCATGAAACACATATAAAGCATGTGTTTGATACCATTCCATTAATTCCGGTCCAGCCATTACTACGAGCCCATCCTTCTCAATTAAGGTGCCACCAACCTCCTGTGATACTACTAGGAATCGTGTATCTGGAGTGACATATAGGGATTGTTATCTAGTGAAGGCTGCTGAGGCGAGGACGGCTGATAATAATGGCTGTAATAGAGCAAATGGAATGGCATGAAACACATATAAACCATGTGTTTGATACCATTCCATTAATTCCGGTCCAGCCATTACCACGAGCCCATCCTTTCCAAATAAGGTGCCACCAACCTCCTGCGATACTAGTGCATATAGGGAATGTGTATCTGGAGTGACATATAAGGAATGTTATCTAGTTCCTCAACACTATCACCTGCACACATACACAATCTATTGTTCTCTATTGCGTGCTCTTTCTCTCTCATATACCAACCTATAAACACACCTGCTGATGTCTTTCTCGGTGTGCATATATGGATTGTGTAATAAAGAAAAATACACTGCAAATTGACCTAAAAGTTGAATAGATCAACAATAACAAAATCCACGATATCATAGCAGTGACTGACTTTCATATCAACCTTTCAGTCAAAGCATTGAAGCCTAAAATGCCATCTCTGTAAGTTGATTGGCCTTTAGAATTTGCACAGCCTACTCTTTACTCCGCCCCTATATGCTTTGATTGGGCACACTGTTACTGGAGCAGTAGGCAATGTACTGCAAGTCTTTCTTTTTTTACCTCTAGCTAAATGCCCAGACATGTAGCTTGATTTTGTAGCGGATCCGCATTGTTAACTGGGTAGGTGAACATCAAGAGAGATAGAGCCGTATCCATGCACTAACTTGTTGGAAAATGATCATCTGTACGAAAAAAATGGATTACCCCCTCGGAACCCAATGTCAGCGTGTCCAGAACCAGGTATTTTTCTTGCTACTAAAAAGCCAGTCAACATTCAAATGTACGATTAGCTAGCTGGCTAGTAATGAAGTTAAGTCGACTGTGTCGTTCATTCATTTGCCCTGAAAAAACTTGAGGCAGATATTGTCTCCTTTCACGAAACTAATGTACAACTAACGTTAACTACAGTACTACGTTAGATGGCTGCAGTCAGAACCACTTCATATGATGAGGTTGGTTTTAGGCTCGAGCTAAACTTTTACTTGATCTAACGTTAGCTAGCTAGCATTAATTATTTATATTTCCTAGATAACTGTCTTGTTAACCCAGAAAACTGAATTGATAACTAACGTTAGATGACAGTTGACCAGGGGCAGGTGAGCAGCTAACTATCTAGTGGCTAGTAGTTTAGCTAGTCTGACAATTAACATGAGCGAGATATTAAGTTTGCTCTAGTTTACTACTAACGTTACCTAGTGACTGTTATTGTTTCTCATCTCTGAAATAACATAGCTACGGTAGTTAACTAGTTTAACTAACGTTAGCCAATGTGCCAATGGCAACAATGGCCATACATTGTCAGTCTGGCTAGGTAACTAGCTACTTGAGGGAAATATACGCTTTTAAGAATGTTCTCAGTCAATGAATGGGAAGTTGCTGTTGCAAAATGGTTTAGTCAAAAAGCTTGCTAATCGGTTAAGCGAAATGTCAAAATGATGTGGACAGGACATACCCATTCAACAAAATTTAATGGGATTGAGTGGTTACCTAGAATGTAGCTAGCCAAAATGGATTGACAACTAACATCTGTTAATATGCTAACTATAATACTCTTCTTCCTGATGTCTTTGCATTATAATCGTATTTTTCCAGGCCAGGTTTGATATGCAGGGTTATCAGCCGCCTACTCTTTTTTCTTTTTTTTGGAAGAATGTGATAATGACATAATCTCTAGAGATTTGCTCGTGCAGAAAAAAGTGTTTGCTAATACAATGTCATTCTATAATTATGGCGTTAGTCAGTCTCTTATGACGGTTTACAAAGAATCTTGCTAGCTAACGAACAAAGATTGTCGTTGACAATCAGAAATCGAGGAGCAGATTTTTCTGTTGTTTCAATCGGCCTAATGTATTGTCCTCTGCCGTAATGTAAAACGTTTGGTAACTATATTTGTTTTGTGTGTCTTTTTTTCACTAAGACGTTGACTTCTTTGTGCTCTGTGATGCTGGGTGCACTGCCAATCAAATTTGTTTTTCTCTTTTCTATGCTGTTTTTCCCATGTACAGCCGAAAGGGGGCAGTGCGGATAGGATAACTTGTTTACTGCAATTCAACATTCAGAAGTTGCTAGAACAATAGAGGAATGTGATCAGTGACATGAATTCCTTAATATTTGATATGAAGATAGACTTGACCAATACCTATGCTTTGTCTACAAGTGCACTTGCAAGTAGGGGTTTAGAGACCTATGTTCAATGCAATTCATGTATATGTCAGGTGCATCACTTTTATGTCCTGCAGCAAACCTGATAAATACCTTAAGAGATTTGCACAAGGCATTTGCAGATTTGACTAGACAGGAGCAATATGTTGATCATGTTTATGTGAGGTGTATATATCTCATTTGATTAAATAAGATGTTTACAGTTTGGACATTTGTTGCTGCACTGGTGAGAAAACAACAGGCATATTGTTGCACCATGTATTTGGGTGTTCTCTCTTTGCGCAGAATCAAAAACATCACATCATAAATAAGCTTGCTGCAAAGTGCGCACACTGGCCCAAAGTAGGGTCCCCTTCTAGACTATTGCTCCCCTTATCTCCTCTCAATTAAAGTGCCACAGATAAATGGCAGGTGGGAAAACTGTCTTATCTGCTCCCATGCATATGCATTGGCCATTCTTAGGCATGGTATTAGTTTGAAAAAGAAGCAAGTCGGAGACAGTGTTGAAAGGGGGAGATTATGAATGTGTACCTAACCAGGTTACAACAGATAACTAGATCAAGCAAGTAAAGTAACCTGATATTCTGAAATACCTTGTGTGCATTCGGACTTGTGTTTCTAGTCTTTATGTTCAGCTCTATGTAGGCTGGCAAGAGTACAGGTTTGTTTGTTTTATCCTGTATTTTTATGTAGGCACCATATAATCTAGCTTTACCTGTCTGTCGCCTTTTTCTGAAGTTTTGTTTTGTTATACAAGTTTGCCTGTGTCTCTATGCATTCTGGCATGTTTGTGTTGGTGGTCTATGGCTGCTGTCCTGCCCAGCTTCCCCCTCCTCTTCCCCTACGGGCTGCAGCTGGCTGTTTTGCACTCCTCCCTGGGTTCAGGTTGCAGAGCCAAAAACAGGTCTCGCCGTTTGTGTTTCTGGTGAAGAGGGACGAGTCTGTTAAAGGCAGGCAGCTGGGACACTAGCAGAGCAGCACATGACAAGGACGGACCCCTTCAGCCTCACTCAGAATGCAGATTGAATATCCCCCTCTCTCCTCCTCCATCTGCAGCTGACCCCCTCCCCTGCAGCCCCCTGCACTACCTCATCCGCTGCCTCACTCCCTCCCTCTGTCACATTTACCCTTGGAACGACTACTGGCATAATTTTTCTACTCGTCTTTGTTCCCATCTCTGCATACCTCTCATTTCCTCTTTCATACTCAACAATTTATAGGCCATTGTTGTCTGTTTCCCAAACCCCTTTTCCCATCTTTGTTTGTTTCTTCTACATCTTTCCCTCCAACCCCCTGACCACTGACACTTTCTTTTAATCTTGTGTATACCTTGTGATGTTCTCTGATCAGTAAACAAATGTATGGTTGTATGTAGAACTGACGTAAATTGTAATTTCCTGTCTGGGACTGATGCCGTTTCAATTTGTCTATGCAACTTTTTATATTGGAACATATCCAAACATGTTGGAGATTAATTTCCCTATTAGAGCATACCAAGATGTACAATGAATCTACCCAGCCCTTATAGAAAATGTAGGCCAAATGTATGCCGGTGTGATAGTTTGAAGTGTCTGTGATTTTTCTGGTCTGATTTGATTCATTAGTGACCTATTTTTAAATAATGCCAACAACAATGAACGGAAAGACTAGTTCCATGTCTTCAGAATCAGACCACTCATCGTGCCTTTTAAATGGTGACTGACCTGTTGAGCGTGCCTAACGTATTTGTCTTTACTGCGGCTCTGGGAGCCTGTTTTTCTGGGTCAGCCGCGAGGTGGGGTGTCATCAGGCTTGGTTATCAGGCCCTGCTGAAATGGGATATATTTACAGGGGGAGTGGGGCATGGAGTCTAAAGCTGAGAGCTTCTTGGTTGGGAATGGGGTTCTATCTGGGACACTGACTGGTCTGGAGCGTTGTCATTCCAGCTTTAACGCAGCGATTGGACATACAGTATTAATACAACACATCAATATGGTGTCATGGCCACAACACCATGGCAGGCTTTATAAAGCCTGGGGAGAGCCCTGCCACGATTCCCCACCCACTGAAATTAAACTCAAAGTGTTTAATTCGCTTGTATGGAACTTGATTCTCAGAAAGTTCCTCAATCTCCTTGGAGGCTTGGTTGGACTGAGTTCTTAGAGGGGGAGTTTCTTGAGGCTTGTTTATTGATGCCTGTTGAAGCCAGAGAGAACCCCATCAAGGAGTGTGGGGCCACAAATCAGTTGTGTGTGCGTGCGCAGACGCATGTCTGTATGGTTGTGAGTAACAAATACCTGTGCCAGAGACATTGGTATTAGACAGGCGAGGCCCCAGTCAGGGTTGAGTTCCCATTTTCCTTGAAAGTGGGTCTGGGTCCAAGTCAACATGTTGGAGCTTTCACTCCTGTTTGCTATGCTCTCCATCACTGAACCTCCTCATCTTCTCTCTCTCCAAAGGCCTCCACACATCCATACCGTGCATGCTCTATATAGGCCTACCATCAGATTGACAGGCAATAGCTGTTGTGTGGTGAACGAGGGCTCATACTTGAAGGACATAGACATGGAATGCCACATTTAATCATTGAGGCAATGAATCCCATGGACTGTCAGCGGAGTGATTACACCCCCTATGCCTATCCTGTTCCCCCTCTTGACATCCACCAGCATGTTGTATTCAGTTTATATTGGAAGGCTTTGTACCTAATGCTGGAGGAAGAGCAGCGCCACCTGCTGGTTAAGACGCAAAGTGTTTTTTTAATGAAACTGCGAAGCCAGTGAGATATGTTAACATGATGGTCAAATGCCAAGGAGCTATTCCATAAGGTGGTGGAACTAAATAACGACTACTGATATAGAAAAAGCTTTGGTATGATGGGGATCATAACTCTCCAAAGTGGTGGGTTACTGAAAACACCAGGCTCAGCCAGCAGAGGTTGCTGAGCCACTTGGCCCCTAGGTAAGCTGGCCTGGCCTCTCACATTTCACACACTTGGGAACAGACTCAAGACCTGTTCTCAGCCTCGCTCTCTCTCTCTCTCCGTCCCGGTGCCAACACCTTTTCCTAGAAGCCGTTGTATGAGAGTGAGAGAGGTAATAAATGTCTTTCGTTTTTAGAAACCAGGCCCTATCAGTCCATATTTCTCTTGGCCGATGTCTCTCCTTCTCCCCAGCCAGTCTCTCGCTCTTTATTCCTCCTTCATCCAGTTCCAGTCTGGTAATTTCTCCATACACCCGAGTTCCTCTGCTCTTCTCTACTCAGGTTATCAGCTCGTCTCATTGTAAAAAGGAGGGTTTTGAGCACTTTTGGAGTTATTCAGGGTACCACTTTTAATTCACTGTCGTCTCTTTGCATCGTCCAATGACTATTGATCTGTTTGTCTTTGGTAGATCCTCCCTGGTACTGCGAATGTGTGGGATGCCGGGCTCTTTTCTCTGGCTGAAAAGTGTGCAGAGCGGCCTTGTTTGTGTTTTGCAGGGGAATATTGTGAGGAATGTCTAGTGGTACAAAATCTCTGCTGCTGTTACAAGAAGGATCCTGTCGATGAATTGATTCAAAGTTCATAACCCACAGCTCAGTCCTGACGTGCATGCGATGCACAGACTGAGTGTAGGCTGACACCACAGGGACCTTCAAAACAGAGGCTGTTAGCCTGCTTGTGAAAAATCCTGCAATTTTTTTATTTTCCATCTTGTTATCAACATTGATTTTCACCTGGCAAGGAGGAAGATGCATAGACCTACTTGGCACTTGCTGTGTGCGTTCAGTCGGTGACATATTGACTCTGCCACCTGTCTCACCGTCCTCTTCCTCTGGTCCTGTCCAGGTGTTGAAGGTGAACGCCGAGAAGGAGCGGGCATCGCTGCGGTGCATGAAGGCTCTGGCCAGCAGGGGGTGTGTGGACGCCGTGTCCCAGCAGATGGCCTCTCACCCCCAGTACCTGGAGAGCTTCCTCCGTACCCAGCACTACATCCTCCACATGGACGGCCCCCTGCCCCTGCAGTACCGTCACTACATTGCCATCATGGTGAGGCCACTGGAATCACGCACACCGCATGATGCACAGAAATGCATCTTGTATCTGCATCAATCATGCACACCCACACATAGTTGCATACACTTGCACAGACATGTAAACACCTCAATCCGCCCACACTCAAGGACACCAAAGCACTTTCATATACATAAACAGTCACTCGTACTCGGCTCGGCCCACCCACGCACAATGACAGAAACACGGTCAACATGCTGGAGACAAGCCTGTTACTGTTCAAGATGTACTTGTATTTAAGTCCTCTCCCCATCTCTCCCAGGCTGCAGCACGGCATCACTGTGGCTACCTGGTGTCTCTGCACTCTGCCCATTTCCTCAGAGTGGGGGGCGACCCGCTGTGGCTACAGGGGCTGGAGGCCGTTCCTCCTCGCCTACAACACCTTGACCAACTCAACAAGGTTCTTGCCCACCAACCCTGGCTCACCGCCCGCTCACACATACAGGTACCACAGGAACCAGCTCTTATAAAGAATATGTAACATTCCTACAGATCAGATATTTGGATGTGAGCTTTGTGCTTTTAGTGTTATATCCCTGATCAGTGCATTTACATTCTAGTAATTTAGCAGACACTCTTATCCGGAGCAACTTAAAGCAGTAATTTAGGGTTCAGTGCCTTGCTCAAGGGCACATCAGCAGATTTTCACCTAGTCTGCTTTGGAATTCGAGCCCAATACTCTTAACCGCTAGGCTACCTGCCACCCCTGTCTAATCTCCACCATGAGGCCTACTCTCTGCTGTGTCCTTCCCCCACCAGGCGTTGCTGAAGACGGGAGAGCAGTGCTGGTCTCTGGCTGAGCTGGTTCAGGCTGTAGTGCTCCTGGCCCACTGCCACTCCCTCTGTAGCTTTGTTTTTGGCTCGGGCACTGACACCGACCCCGTCCCCCTTCCCAGAGCCCCCAACGGCACTCCCCCGGGCTACTGCCTCTGTGACGCTGCCAACGGCAACGTTAGCGTGCCGCAGCCTCTCACCTCGCCCTCAGAACACACAACACGACGACGGGTAAGTGTTGTGTGCCGTATCAGACTGAATATGACGTTCGAGCTATTCCACAACAGATCGTTGCCTGAAACCACAGTCGCATGTCTCTTCACTCTATTGTCTCTCTTCTTGTCTTGGCAGTCTCTGGACTCCAGTTGTGAGATGGTGTGTTTGAAAGAGAGGATCCAGAAATCCCAGGAGGAGAAAGAGAGGAGGGGGGAGCATCTTTTACACACCCAGACACTGCAGCACACAGGTACACTGTTCCCCCTCACTTTCACACCTGATGCTGTGAGAGCTAACCTCATGTGTGAACGTTGAGTGACGGATTCCTCCTCAACTATGTTTATTGACCCTCTCACTGTCACCTCCCAGATGTGGAAGATGAGGAGGAGATTACCTACTCTGCAGACCCCTCTCGTTTCATAACAGACCCTGAGTTTGGCTACCAGGAGTTTGCCCGTAGAGAGGAAGACCACTTCCAAGTGTTCCGGGTGCAGGTAAGTACACAGCTGATATTATATACGGCTTATATTCTATGTTGGAATATGTGACACCCTTCTGGGAGGCAACAGGTGTCCATGTCAGTAAAGTAGTGAATCAACCCTCATAGAATATGAGTACAATATACTGTCTCATATGTCTATGGGTCTATAGTTAGCTGAGGTGTTACAGGAACCATGTGAGTATTTCAGGTTTGTTTGACTGTGTGTGTTTTCTGTCTGGAAAGGACTACTCCTGGGAGGACCACGGCTTCTCCCTGGTCAACCGGCTGTACTCGGACATCGGGCACCTGTTGGACGACCGTTTCCGCAGTGTCACGGCCCTCCCCTCGTCCCACGGGCCTGACCTGAAGAGAGCCACCTGGAACTACATCCATTGCATGTTGGGGATTAGGTGAGGTCACGCTACTAGTCTGCACACACACACCGGCACAAGCGCACGTCAGACATACACACACGGTATTCATAGAGAGTTATTGTAAAGTGAGATGCTATCATAATCGTATGCATTGCAGCCAGGTTGGTCCTAGGATTCAATGTTTGTGATTTGCTGCAAAGGACCCGCTTGATTCATATTCACGTTTGTGTTTGTGTGTGCAGGTACGACGATTATGACTATGGGGAGGTAAACCAGTTGCTGGAGAAGGAGCTGAAGCTTTATATCAAGTCTGTGGCCTGCTATCCTGACGCCACCAAGACCCCGCTGTGTCCCCTGCCCTGGGCACCACTCAAACCTTCTGAGAGGGTACGCACCCCACCCCACCTCATACCAATACACCCTGCGTCCATATACAGCTGAACTATATACTGGAAGTAAATCTACCGCATCAAATGCCAAGCGGTAGTTTGTGTTCTCTGTTTCACCCTCCACCACATTCCATCTCTTCCAGCTCTCTAATGATATGATCCTCTCTTTTTTTTCTCTCTCTCTTAGATCCATGTGAACTTGCTTATAATGGAGGCTCGGTTACAGGCTGAGCTTCTGTATGCTCTGAGAGCCATCACCCAGTATATGATAGCTTAAGTCAGTTGGTGAGAGGGAGAGGCACAAAGTTACAATCGCCAACGGTACAGAAAGACCCAGTTAGGAGGCCTCAGGGTTGGGAACCTCTTACAGCAGGCAGGGATATGGGGAAGAGACTGGCAATTATGAGGGAGAAAGAGCAGCATGCAATGCAGCCATATCCTGCAAATGTGCGACTGTCCTATTTCGCAGTTAAAAACTAGGGAAATATATATAGTGCAATCATTTAAGCTCTATTTGCGTGATATGCACACTGCAGTGGAAAGCTCTTTGCCAAAGTCAAAGCAATCCCTCTCTTCCCCTCTCTCTGCCTTCTCATTTTCCATTCTGCGAGGTTGGTCTGTCCACTTCATTTAATGTATTTTCCTCTTATCAAACATATCTGCTCTTGATGGTTAATGTGCAATTATATTACTATTATAATAGATATTCATTATTTTAATTTTTAGTAATGTATTGTTTAGCTATGTCTCGATTCTGATGACTGTGATGAAAGCGGACGGTTGGTTCTGCAGTGTAGCAAGGAGATGTGTACCCATGGCCAACACAATACCCTCTTTCTTGGTTTGGGATTATTTTCGTCTTTTCAACATTGCATTTGTTCAAAACCAATTGTTTATCCTTTTTTATTGGATTGAGTGAATGTTTTGGTGAGATATTGCCATAGTTTGTCTTGTTACAGTCCTTGTTGGTGTAGGTAGGTGGTAAAGGTGATGGACAATTGTTCACCGCAGCTCCCTTAACGTTTCACATTAGTACTGAAGGTTCAAGAACAAAACCCAAACACTGCAAGATGATATCAAACAACTATAGTTCCTTTTTTTTAAAGCACTTTTTAGACATATAGATATATATTGTAGGTAGCGCAGACATGGAGATCCATGTTGGTCTGTCTTTTCTTTCCACTGTATGGTGTCTAATAGAAATTATAAACTGGGCGGTTCGAGCCCTGAAATGCTGATTGGCTGACAGCTGTGGTATATCAGACCACAGGTATGACAAAACATTTATTTTCACTGCTCTAATCACATTGGTAACCAGTTTACAATAGCAATAAGAACAGCCCTTAGCCATGGTATATTGGCCATATACCACACCCCCTTGGGCCTCATTGCTTAATGATCCTGAGGCTGCTTCTTGGGTCCCTCTGTGTTCCGATCAGCTGATCTCCACTCCTACAGTCACCCTGTAACCCTAGTCGTCTTGTGTATGTGGAGTAGTGCAGGGACTCACGTGGTCCTGACAGAGGCCATGGCCCCAGATCTGAAGGAGATCAGAACTCACTTCAGTATCTTCGATAAATCTGCAATCGCTATAAATTTAAAAAATATATATTTTAACTTTAAGAAACGCAGAGGTGGCCAAAGTAATGTTTTGTAGAGTGAAAAATAAGCTCAGCCATATGAATGTCAATTTTTATATTGATGTGCTCTGGATAGATCAAATGAAGGAATCTCCATTTCAAAGAAAACCGTCCCTAAAACTGCATTGATGCATTTAAGTGGTTGTTGAAGGTCTGTAGAACTCTGAACTGTAATATTGCAACATAAAAGTCCCTGCAAGTGACCTGCATTGAGTTTGAATTGCTGTTAAGCATACTCTACTATGCTACAGAAGATGTAGACTAAGGATAAAATGTCATCAATGGTCTGTGTACGATCTTATGCATGTGAAAAGTAGGTCTGTCTTTTTCAATTATTTATTTGGCAAGCTTTATGACCTAAAATACAGATGCTGATTCATGGTACAATTTGCAGAACAGTGTGGGTAGGTACTGCAAACTAGATTTTTGAAATGGAATTATATCCTTTTTTTGTTTTACAAATTTTTTTTGGTCAACTTTGCATTACAGTACTATAATTGTTGAGTTCTTGATGTTGCTTCTGGGTTCGCTGCTATATCCTGCCTGTTGCGCTGCACCCTGAATATTTTAGAGGCAGCAGGGTGGAAGACCCTTTTCAATGGGCTCGACCGTTTTGAAACGACAGGAGAGAAGAATAAAAAAGTGCATATCAACAGAAGTGCTTTTTAGTGCAGGTGCCTTTAGGCCAAACTGGACTGGTGCTTGAGTGGGCAGACATGACTACTCTGGGCTAAGTAAGGGCCTTGCTAGAGCAGACTGCCCCAATGGCTCCTCAGGAACAGTGTTCTGTGGCCCATATAGAACGGCCAGTGCCATAACCACTGGACACAAGTATGCACAGTGGCTCGTCTTTTTGCTGGAAAATGCATTGAAATGAGTTGACGTAGATGTACTGTAGCGCAAAAGAGCACTACAGTCCTCATTGGCTGCTCGTCAACACCTCTATGACATCGTTATGGCTCCAAATGCAGGAGCGAAAGAGTCTGTTCCTGCCTGAAGCTTCCGACCACCAGGCCAAGGGACCAAAACGATAAGAGCCACTGACACAGAGATGGATGTTACAGTTGTTCAATATTTACCACGTAAATGAATGAACAATAAAATAAACAAAAAAAAGTAAAACATAAGTATAAAAAAAAAACTGTTTCTGGAAATGTGAAGACTTATTTTTTCTATAAAGATGTTCTATCAAGCGAGTGTGTTTCCACTTTTTTTCTTTTTATTGGGGTTACCTAATTGTGCTTTCACATTTGCCATATGCTGTACTCATTTCATATTTAAATCAACAGTATGTACAACTGAGGGACTCGACTACAACAGTACCTCAAGGAAACCAGTTTAGTCATACCATTCACAGTACTATTGGAATAAGTTACATTTAGAAAAATAAATACCACATCACTGACACATATTTACAAAAAATGTAATACAAAGCGGGAGTCCTTACAGATAAACGGATGGTTGTCTTAAATCATTGAGGAGTAAGGATGAGGCTAGCCTGGATCCATAACAGAATCTGAGACAAACGGCATGGTGATTTGAGCATGCCTGAAATCAACTCAACACGCATCCCCAACCATTGGCCGATTTCCCTTCTGTGATCATCTTACTGAGAAATCCACATTTAACCTATCATGCTGTTGTGCAAAAAGGAACAACCACACAGTTGTGCTCATGCTGCATATTCCTAACAGTTGATATGTCTGTCACTAACATTGGCAAAGTCAGTATGACATCTGCACATTGATCTGATACTAGTACTCCCTGTATATAGCTTAATTCTTGTTACCATTTGTATTTTTTAATGGCTTCGTTGATTTGATTGCTTTTGAGGGACTAACTGATGCCGGTTATGATAAGTGACAGGATTGAAAGATGAATGAACTTGGTTCAGCTCTTTTCTTATTCTATTCTCCATTCCACTCACACCAGTGTCCTCACATGCTGCTATTTTCTGATTCTCGGAAACAAAGGCCAACAGGTTGCCTCAGAGGCCTAAATTAATTAATATGGTAATTTCCTACATATATTTGAAAGGCCTCCATCCCTTGTGACAACATGATTAAACCATGGCAGTTTATTGAATAACGTCAGAACATGTTAATGCATTAGTAGTTCCTCATAAATGTGAGGGTGGAGGTGCACCTGAGAAACCTTTTCTATACACTTAGACCCTCTAGTGGTAGATATTAAGCATTGTGCATTAATGTTAAAGGCCCAGTGCAGTCAAAAACGTGATTTCCTTTGTTTTATAAATCAAATTAAAGTTTATTGTTTGCGTACACAGTTTAGCAGATGTTATAGCGGGTGCAGTGAAATGCTTGCGTTACTAGCGCCTAACAGTGCACTAAAATGCCAATCTGGGAGTAAACCAATAAGAGCGTTCCAAACATCTCTGCCAATAACAGATAGTTTTCAGTTTTCCCCTCCCCACTCAAACCACTCCCAGACAGTCCAAGCAACATTCTTTCTTGAGAAATTCCTCTTTGCTAAGAAGCTATTTTTGTTTCTTTGTAACCATTTTCAAACAGTCACAGTAACCATAATTGTTACCCAGAAAATATTTGATATTGAGATAAAAATGGCTGTATTGGACCTTTAAAATGTGAAAAACATCCCACTGTTATATTCGTTGATACCATGAAGTTAATGAACAATATAAATGTGAATACAGGTGAACCAATAAAATAATAAAGAACGATTCGGCTAATATGGTTAAACAGATTACGTTTATTTCCACTTTCCATAACTGTTTCCAATGCCGTCTTTGGCTGACTTTACAATATGTAAAGTAAGATTGAGAAAGAAATAAGACAAAAACTATCAAAATAAAGTAATTAACACATATTGGCTAGGCATAACTCATCAACCCCTCTGATAACACCCCCCCCCACCCCTTCTAAAAACCAAACAAAAAAATGTACTGTCCACATACTAAAATACTGTATTATCAAAGTGGGGCCATTTAAAAAAAATATTTTTTTAAGGACATTACTAACAGCTACTTTTATCATGAGAAAATTAGTATTAAAGTAAAATATAAAGAAAGGAAATATTACTGGGACTAGGGAATAAAAAGTCAAAAGACCATAATTGTAGTTGACAGTGGGGGAAAACTCCAGCAGATTATTCAAGGTATGACCTAGCAAATACAGCCTATGGGAAGGATGTCCCCTATACACTGTGCATTTAAACACGGCCACCACACTTTCAGTCAACACTTAAAACAGTTACACCACTGTCCAACAATGACACATTCCCTTTCATTCAGTCACTCCTATCAAACACTCACACCCACCCTAAGATGCATAAGGAAAGGACATCTCTCAAAGACCCGGCCAATAATGTTAACAATAGTATGACCATAGAAATAGAATGGGCTTGGAACCTCTAACCCTGGCAATTTGACATTGGTACACTCGCAACAGCTACCTGGTATTGTGATGCAATATTTTCCATGGTAATGTAGAATGTTCATTCAAATGATTTTCACTGATGTGGCTCATGCAATGGAATGTATTTTTTCTAACGTCAGTTAAGTTGAATCAACAAATCACAGCACATATTGATTTACTTCCTGCATGGCTCCTATGGGCTGCCAGTCCACCCATTATGCCATCATTGACTTGAGTATCACTGCGGAATCCATCACAGCAACCAAAATGATTTGCTGTTTATCAATGGGACTTTCATACATGCTTATTAAAATACCTCAAACTACACGGTATTCACTTTTATTTCAAATCTATTTAAGTGACAAAGTCTGGGGATCACTATATATATATATATATATATATATAACAAAAATAATAAAGGTTAGTTTCTTTAAAGGCCCAGTGCAGTAAATAACTTGATTTCCTGTGTTTTATAAATATTTCCACACTATGGGGTTGTGATATACCCTTTCAGTGTAAAAGCTGTTTGAAAAGATTTGAATGACTGCCTCTTGGTGGGATGGGGTTTTGGCCTGCCTGGTGACATTAGTATACACCAATAAGAAAGAGAGTTCCAAACTCAAACTCTGCCAATAATAGCAAGTTTTCAGTTTTCCCCTCCCCACCACTCACAGACGGTCCTAGCAAAATTCTTGCTTGAGAAATTGCTCTTTGCTAAGAAGCAATTTCTGTACATTTTTTTGTTAATTTTTACTGTTTTAATTGAAGAAAAAAACAATCACAGTAAGGTACTTAATTGTAAATGGCTGCATTGGACCTTTAACTAATCAATACCTTTATACTCACTCAAGATATCCATCTGTGTGATGCATACAAATGATTCAAGGCCCTAAAGTGATCTAAATATGCACCCATTACATTATGGCCCTCTTAATGTATGTCATAAATGACAACTAGCACCGATCAAAAGGAAAATCTTTGTGAGAAAAGGGGTGCTTTATACAAATTAAAAGCTCATGTATTCATTCACATGGTTACAGTGACATTATTAACAATCATGTAAAACTCCATCTAGGATGCATTTCAGATGAAAAACTGGTCAACACAAAAAAAACTTTACAATAAACGATAACCTTTTTTCTGACATAAACAAAGAATTAAATACAAACTTCCGCCTAACACAAAACACATCTTCAAAAGGAAAGAAAAAAACGTGGAAAATGACAAGGTGCATCTTGCTATTGAGTAACATGTTCTAGTGTTCAATATTGGCAGTTTAACAACCTCGAACGAGACTATTATTATGATATACGACTAAAGATATCTTGTGTACTTCCGTCTTACAGTAAAATTAGAATTTCTATTTTAAAGTGTTAAATTGAAAGTGGCTTGAATCCAAGACACTTGTGTCAAGGATGCCATACTCAAGAAAACGGCAGAACATGAGGGGCTGTTGGTTTCCAGTCTTCTATTTTAACCAAGAAATTCACCTTAAATGTTGTTATTCTGATGATTATCTGATTACCCCCTTAAGGAAGATATTTCCATTGTTATTCTTTTTGAATGACCCCGAGATCACTGCTGAAAGCAAAATGTCCTCCATTGTGTAAATTCCATGTGAGGTTTTTATTTGGATTTAAATTTCACAATAGTCAAGTCAAATGAACTAAATAAATGGCAAGTCAATTTGTAAAATCAAGTTATACTGGTCCACACATGCACTTTGCCTCACCTCACCTGCCTTGTCATTTGTTAAAATGTCAGATCTTTGAACAGGCTCCACTTGCAAAGCTTATCTGCACTGAAATACCTTGTCCCAAGCACCCCCTTATCTGCCATGCAATTCTTAGTGTTCCTTTGGTTATGTATAAAATCTACATGCATCTCATCTTTTACAAAAATAAAAGAATATATAGAAAATGACTGTTAAAAATGATCTTTGAAATAGTTTCTCCAATTTAAAAAAACAACTTTTTTTTCCTGATTAGTAATATATTAATATCTGTTAATATTTCACTTATAACCTCCATCTAAATTGTATATTAAACTATAGTCAAATATATGTATTTTTTTTACGTCACACATTGTATTAATTTCATAAAAAAGACGGTTAGTAATGTATAACAAAGTGTAAATAGTGAGAAATGATTCCCACATGAAGCCCCGGTTTCCCTTACTTAAAGCGATATAACATTTAAGGAAAACATTAAATAGCAAAACCCTTCAAAAGGAGATCTTAATTTCCTTCAAGACTTATTTTTAGTTCTCCTGATTGATCTGCATAGCATGTCATGTCTATGTGCATAGCACGTATACAACCTTCCTCCTCTGATGAAATGATTCAACCTAACTTGGATTTCGGCTCTTCTTTTGCCATTTGAGTATGCTTGCCACCTGACAGAAATACTCCCAAGTGCCTTGAAACACAACACGGTTCTGCAAAACCTTCAAGTGGTCCATACAGCAGTGGAGGAATACTGCTTCAATGATATAACACTTGGCCAACCAATTCAATTGTTGGCAAATAAAATTACCTTTGAATGCCCCCTGTAAAAAGTTCACAATTCACATTTCTTCATATTGTTGGTGAAATTGCACACCAGGAGAAAAAAAAAATACTCCCCCAAAGTTATTTCCACCCGGCTCTTTAGCACACACTGAGCAGAGTCACGAATGCCAAACTGTGAATGCATATCACATATGTGGCCGGGACGATGGCAGTGTCGCAATATTTTTTCTATCGCAAAAATGAAAACACGAAGCAGACCAACTCTTTGGTCCTTTAAAATTCCTGCTGTATGTAAAATATTGTGTGCTTTAGCTTGGAAAATAAATACATGTGACTCTGGATGACAACATAATGATAGTTTTGATAAAGAAGTTCAATCTGCTTCGTGTTTTATTTCCTTGCCACGATACTAAGGAGTATTGCGATACTGGTATCGTCCCGGCCCTAATCACATACCCCGTACTGTTCAATTACTGAATTACCACTGAAATAACTCCTAGTTACCTTGTAGCTCCAGTCTCTTCAATGAAAAAGAAACAAAAAGCACATGTTTCGTACCATCAAGCGATCAAACGCTAAACTAAGTTTGTTCAACCTGCAGAGTCCAATGTCAAATCGTGCATCCTTAACTCAGTCTCATCCAATGACCTTTAACATCTTCACACTTTGCCCGCGTCATACAGGTTGGCTGACGTCACGAAAATGACGCACAATGGTGCCGGAAGCGGAGCGTTGTTATGATTCTGAATGGTCAGATGGCTAGTAACAATGACAAGAAGTTGCCATGTGGGGAATCGTTGGTTGCTCATTTCAGCTAGTTTTATCTTGTTCTTGATACCATGTCTTGTTTTGATGTGTTTTGACTGATTTCATGTCAATGCTAATATGGCTAAAATGAGCTAGCTAATCAACAACTTTAACGATCTATGAGACAAGTGCTCATTGTGCAAATGTATTTATGTTTTCAATAAACATTTGGAGATTAAATATAGTTTACATGTTGTCAACAATCTAAGCCAACCCATGCAATAGTGTAGCCAGAAATGAATTGGTCCTCCCCCTAATTTACGGCAATTCTATTCATTTTGTCATGAGGCAGAGGAAAAATTTGCATTTTTAAAGCTCAAATATGTGTATTGACTGTGATAAAGGCACTGGATTATGAGCGGTCTTGTTTGCTAAATGAACAAAGTAGGCAGTGGTATGGTGCATTTATATAGTGCATATAGCCATAGAAGCACAGTGACATATGCCTCAATGCGGTCATATTCATGGCTTATTGGGAGTGTGGCTTTCAGTTAGTTATTTTTGGCCACCCTTCCCATGAGAGTGAATGTCATTCCAGTTCATCTGAATGTCATTCCAGTGCACTTCTTGTAGGTATGTTAACGGTTAACGGTTAATAGGTTAGCCGCCGGAAATACATTTGACCAGTCATGCTTATAGGTCTATAGGTTCCTTTGCATAATTTTGCGAAATTAAATTGGTGTGTGTATTTTTGTTAGTCGTCATGCATCTTAGTTATCACAAGCACAGCATACAGAGTCTAGTTTGAGGAGCAGAATAGCCTACCACCTGTCAGACAGCGCGAGAGTAGCTCCTCAAAAAGCTGTCACTGGAGTGAAATATGCTTTTATAAGCCCAGTCATTGCGTGTAAACTGTTTTGATGGCCACGGTTAAAAATATAAATTTTTATTTCTCAAATTCAACTCATAATTCAAGTGCACCTCCCATTCGCCATTTGAGTGCATATGCTATAGTCAACAGTAGGCAGGCTATAGTCAACGGTAGGCAGGCTATCAGCGCGTCACCCACCACTTTACAATGTGAGCTTGAGGCAGCATAATTGTTTGAAACCTGATCGTTTTACTTTACTTTAAATAATGAGGCATGTCTTACCTTGCTTCAAAGTAGCCTTGCCAAAATCCAACCATAGAAACATGGAGGAAAATATTATTTTATAAAGACTTTCTCATGCCATTAACCATCATTTTCTATTGCTCTATTGGTTTTCATAACTTTCATTCGTTGTCCAGAACCCAAAGACACAATCCTAGTCATATTAGCAAACCATCTTAGTTGTTGCTATTAGATTCCCTATCTTTCTAAGTTTCATATCTGTCACATATGGAACCGTTTGCATTAGGTGTGCTGTTTAGAACGGTGTTTTCCCGCGAATCGCATTTTGGCAAATGTTTGAAATGGAGGTTTTATTAGCTGCTTCATTACAGAACTTGAACGTTCAATAAAATACATTAAAGCCTTTTGACTGTAAGACGATAGGCTTGCTGTTGTTGCATGTTTCCATTAAGTTCAGAATGAAACATGTCCGTTCCTTGTATGCATGCATAGTAGGATATTTTCTGTTGGTCATGTCATTTTACTGTTTGGAAAAAATGTAACCATTTGTTGACCGGTTAATGAGGGTTGGTTAGTCGGCAACAAAACTGACCGAAAATTGCTTGCTATGAATTCTATCTAATGGTGTTTGCATGTTTAGGTAAAACTACGATTACTATCATTTATTTTTTCTCTCAATCTGATTGGATGGGCCTGTGCCCACCGAGCTGCAACCCTTTCTGTTTTGCCCCATAGTGGCTCACACGTTGGTTTTGTTGCCACACAACCAACCCCTCCATAGTCCAGCTGCAACTCCTCAATATTTTCATTGTGGAAGGTACAGAGGAGTGTTTTTGTGTTTGAACCCCATTCCTTCCATATATACAGATGCAGCAGCTTCATTTTATGTCTAAGTTGGTGGTGGTCGGTAATCGTTCACCACCTACAATTTATACGAAAACTGGCCATGTTTTCCTGTGTGCCCCGTCCATTTTACCTTCAATATCAAAGACATCAACGAGGTGTACCATATCAATCCTAAAACTACTTTGGTATAGTAATAAAATTCATTGTTATATTAACTCCAAGTAGTTTAGAGTTGTTTGTTGGGTTTAGTCTTTTTACTCTAAATAAATTCTGTCATACTTCTCTCAAACACACAACAACAAAATACATACGGCAAACTCCCCAAAAGTTGCAAGTGTTACTAGGGGGTCTGGGGGGGGTCTCATGTATTGTGGATCTCCTGACCATCCACTTGTATTGGCACGTGACATGGATGTCTGAGGTCTGGTTTCGTCCTTAAATCCAAAGAAAACTCAAAAGTACAAACGCAAAGGTTTTAAAAAATTGCTTCAGATCTTCAGCCAATAGGGAGACGAGGAATGGGAATGCACCAGGTGTGATCTTTGTTGTGAGTGTCATTGAGTTTTGTGTGATTGGGGATCCTTACCCGCAACAAAGAGTCAAAGACAAATGTTGACTTCATGATGTTCTTGATTAATCTCCTGCACAAAGCAAAAGATACAGGGAGTGAGTGAAGGTGAGAAGGAAACAAGGGTATAGTTAGAACCTGAAAGTATAATTTCAGCATACCTGGCTAACACTGCAAGGGTTGCTGGAAAGTTAGCTGGGTACCCAGTTGTGGGCGGAGCTCTGCGTGGTCGCAGGGCCGGAGTAGCTTTGCCCTCCCTGGATTATGGGGTCAAAGTTGAAATCGATGCTCTCTCCATCCATGAGGTCGCTGTTGATGATGTAGTCAACGTCACAGTCCAAGTTCTCTGTGAACATCTCGATATCCAAGTCGGTGGGCAAGCGGTCTTGACTGGGCAGGAAGCAGCTCGGCGTTCCGAACTGGCCCATCCCTGACAGACCTCCTCCTGCATTGGCGGAGAGGCCCCCTCCGTGGTGAAGCCCCATACCTGGCAGCTGTGCATGCTGGGCTTTGAGGCCGGAGTACTGTGGAGAGTCCTGGGCCATGCCTGACAGGCTCATGCCCAGGCCCAGCTGAGAGTGCTGTTGCTGGAGCTGGGACTGGAGTTGAGATTGCATCCCCATGGGTGCCACAGTGTTGGGCTCAAGCCCCTTCCCCAGCAACAGCTGGTTGGGCTTGGCCCGCCCTCCCACCATGGGCCCCCCCATGCCCATCATCCCCACTCCACCCGGACTGGGCATCAGCGGATCCACCTGGGTCATCATGACATCACTGGGAGGTGGGGAGTCCGAAGTGAGCAACGCCTCCAAGCTGGAGGCTACATGGGTGCCATAGTGACCAGTCCCATGGGAGCCGGGGGTAGGCATAGGGTTGAAGAGGGAGTTGCCATAGTTTGAGGGTTTGGAGTTGTTATTGTTGCCAGATTGTGTGCCTGAAGACTGTCCCCCGATCTGGTTGGCAGCCTGAGTGAGGTTGGGTGGCTGCAGCTGACGGAATGTGGGGAACCCGGACCCCCGGGGAAGCAAGGTGGAAGCGGAGGGCAGAGGGGTGGGGGGAACCATGGGGGCCGTGCTGGGACTAGCCCTTCCTTGCTGCTCTGTCATCAGCGTCAGGCCATCGATCAGGTCCAGCTCCTCCATGAGTGTCTCGGTGAGGGTGGGGGGCAGGTTGCCCGTGGAGTAGCCCAGTAGACCTTCCTCGGGCAGGTCATCCTCATCCTCCTGGCCGGGACCAATGGGGGACAGCCGGCCACTCAGGGTGCTGGCGTTGGAGCTGGTGCGTGGACGGAAGCTGGTCCACATGTCAGGGTCGTCTAGGCTACCGCGGGATGAGGGGCTGCCGCTGTTCACCCCCCATTTGGGGAACTGCTGGGAGGAGTTGGGACTGTCTGCGACGCCATCACCGTCTCCCCCGGTGGTCCCACCCAAGCCTGCTGCTGCCTTCTTGGTCTGCTTGGCCCGCATCCGGCTCTTTAGCAGTTTGCTGCTGTTGTCCATGGAGGCAGCACGGCGCCGGGGGGCTTTCCCAGTCTTGCCCCCCTCTGGGTTGAGCATCCACCAGGAACTTTTGCCTGTGGACTCATTGTGAACTCTCAGGAACTTGTTGTGGAGTGATAAATTGTGGCGAATTGAATTCTGAGGTATCGGGAAGGGAAAAGAAAAATGGTTTTGTTTAACATTGGCGCCTTGTAACTTAGGAAATTATTCAGCTTCATTTGATCAACAACAAAAATATTCACATTTTATTTGTCACATACACATGGTTAGCAGATGTTAATTTGAGTGTAGCGAAATGCTTGTGCTTCTATTTCCGACAATGTAGTAATATCCAACGAGTAATCTAACCTAACAATTTCACAACAATTACCTTATACACACAAGTGTAAAGGAATGAATAAGAATATGTACATAAAAGAATATATGAATGAGTGATGGTATAGAACGGCAAAGGCAAGATGCAGTGGATGGTATAGAGTACAGTATATACATATGAGATGAGTAATGTAGGGTATGTAAACATAGAAAATTGGCATTGTTTAAAGTGGCTAGTGATACATTACATCAAGATGGCAATATGCAGTAGATGGTATAGAGTACAGTATATACATATGAGATGAGTAATGTAGGGTATGTAAACATTATATGAAGTGGCTAGTGATACATTTATTACATCAATTTTTCCATTATGATGACCATAGATTTCAAGTAATTACTTCTATTATTCACTAATTAATGCAGTGTAATAATGTATCATGTGATCACATCAAATGGGTCTATTTAACATAGTTATAACAATGTGTATAACAATTACGAAGCGCATTAAGGTAAACATCGTTTTCTTTTTTACCTTCCACCCTGCTGAGCTGTTGCTATCTCCTTTATCTTTAAAGTAAGGCACGGTTTTCACCATCCAGTCATATATCTGTGCCAAGGTTAAGCGCTTCTCTGGAGCGTTCTCAATAGCCTGACTAATCAGGTCCGCGTAGGAATGGTTCCCCCATGCATTGCGCCGGGATGATCCCTTTCGGGGCGTGGCTCCACCCACTCCGGCTACAACTCCTCCCTCTGAGACTACAACTTTCTCAGGCTCACATACGATTTGCTGTTGCTCTTGCTTATCCTCGTCGGCGGGCGGGGTTCCCGCAGCGGATTCAGGTCCGTCTGCCCCCTCCGGTTTAACAGCTGAGATGTCGAGTCTGGGGAGCGGCCATGTGCACGACCTAGGTCTGCTTTGCGGCTCAAAATCTGGGTCAATCTTGGGTACCTTTGAATCCTCCATTGTAAGAGATTTTCCACAAAAGGTTTGCTTCACTTCTGAACTATTCTAAATGTTGACTACTATGAAATAATACTTAAAATATAAAACGTCAAAATAAATAATAGTCAGACTGAATAATCTCTACTAAATAAAAAAATAAAACAAAAATATAATCTGGGGAGGTTTGTCAACATGTGTTTGTAACAGGCACACCAAAATGTAGGCCTATTAAATCAAATGTTATTGGTCACATACACATATTTAGCAGATGTTATTGCCGGTGTAGCGAAATGCTTGTTATTATTATTATTATCTGATGAGTCTATGTTCAAACTAGATTATCTGATAAAATTATTGTATAACCAAAAGTTCAATATAAACTTAAACTATCGTACAAAAAAATGCTATTTTCCATCCTCTATTAAGGGGACTTGTAGAAGAAAGACACAATCTGGATACACCAATATAGCGTCCGTTAATCCTGAGAATGGAGATTAGGGGACCCAAATAATCTCCTTAATAGTAACTATTATAAACCTTCCGATTTACATAGAGCAAAGAAAGGCTGTGATGAGGGTTCCTTTGTTAGTATAAAAGAACAAAGGGAATTCAGGGAGGAATGCACACCAAAACATCTGGATTGCAATCAGAAAACAATGCAATTGATGGCCCACATAACGTGTTATGGTAAAACGTTGCTGTGGGGTATATATATAATAAAAAAACGTCTCCGTTTAGTTTTGATAGTTTGTAGTTTTAATATTGAGACAATGTAAATCTATGCGAAGTTTGTGAAAAGGTGACCTAATTAAAGGGAAAGTAGCTATAAAATTAAAACTATAACAACACTATAAATTTAAATGTTTATTTATTGCGTCTTCCTTCAAAAAATAATATTGCCCTTTGAGTTAAAATAAAAATAGAGTCGCCCTCAAGAACATATACTTGAAAAGAACCCACAAATTAGGATTAAACAGTGGGTCACTGTCACAAAAGAGCGTTCGTTACAAATGATCAACTAGCTAAATTTAACGATGCCTCGGTCTGCCCTTGTAAACAACGTGCCGTTTCGCTCCTTCGCACGTAGAAATAACCTCGCGCTTCAATAGAATACTGGAGCAGATATATAGTTACAATATTTATATCACAATTCTAATTGTGATATATATATATATATATATATGTAAACAACAACTAATTGATAACAAAATACACAATACATCTAGCCGTCACTCATACATGTGAAACAATGTCACTTTGGGGATTCATGGAGCTATAGCAATAAGATGATCAATATTTCAAGTAAAAAGTATGCTATATTTGATTATCTAACCAATGCCACGTTTACTGCTGAAAATAAGTCAAAACAGTAATGTTATGCTGGATGTCGTTTCTTTCCGCTACAGCATTACTTTCCGCTACAGGCTAGTTGAGTAATTTAAGTCGACTGACAAAAATAAATGTTGAGAGCAAAACCTTACTGAACAGTTTGATCATGATGGTCTGTAACAAAAATTTGAGGAAAACAATCGATCAGAAAGTCCGTGGTTTTCTGATTCAGGTTTGCACTCTCCTCCACATTGTGGGCAAGCGCGTGTCGCCATCTGCCATGTTTCTCTACGCCGAGGAGCGGCAGCACACGATGCTCACGCGGGCACAAACCTTCAGAATGTGCCTAACTTGAGTCAGTCCTCGTCCCCTGGACACGGTAAAGCACGGTTCGGAATCCACGATTTCTTGAAGTTTACTCTCTTACACATCGGCTGCACTCTCAACACACCAAACGTAGTTGTGGAAATAGCGTAATAGCCACCTAGCTAGCTGGCTAACTCCAGTTATTTCGGAGTTTAAAATCCTTTCAAAAGTCGGAAAAATGCCTTCAGTACCTTCCTTTGGAATTTGCCCCTTTCAGTAGATAGTTTTGCTAAACTTGTGTCTATTATGGATGTCAAAATATTCAGTCATCGTATATATTGTTTTGTTTTGTTTTGACTCGAGGCGAAGACTCCCTTCTGACGTCTGTTTACCACTGCCAGACAACGTGTACTGCGCTTGCGTGTTGTGGGTTGCTGGGAAATGCAGTCAGTCATGTGACGATTCAAAGCACAAGAATAAACAACGAACGACTGGCGAGCTAAAATAGGTACTTCGGTGCTGAAAAGCATGATTATGCAACACTTCATAAAGTGTACGCACCACCTACACACACCTAAGCCAAAACTGGAAAGTTACCCGTCAATTATCGTAAATCAGATTTCAGTTGACCAAGTAGTAGCGCAGACGTCTAGGTTTAGGCTACAGATCGATTCAGCCCCAATCTAGTGTTGAAGCACAAACATCCCTCTTTCATTTGACATGCAAACTTTCAGCAATAGTACAGTGCATGGTCTTTAAAAAGTAGGTTGTCGACAGGTTACTTTAAAGTTGCCATTGTTGTACAGTTACATTAAAAAATAATTATTTGTGTGGCTAGACCGATCTGTGAAGAAGATTCATTTCAGTATGATACATTTTTTAAAGAATATCAGTGCCAACATAGAAAATCATAGAAATACAATATTTGTTAACTTAACGACATTTTGAAGATCAGCCTAAATCTCATGGTGTGTTTATTTTAACAATAATCTGAGTGTGCACAAGAACTACAATTCCCAGTGTATTTTACAGTAGAACTTTGGGGAGTGGTTGGCCGAATAAACCTTTGGCGAATGCAGCGCGTGATGTAAACAGAATTAAAGGCTATACAGTAAAGATAGACCTATCTACAGCAAACATATACATCTGGCCTGATTTACTTTAAATCTTTATTCTGGAAACGTATACTTTTTTTGCAATAGTATAAGCCGTTCTGTAGATTTGTAAGTCTTTCAAATTATATACTTTCGTTCTCTTTATTGATAATATTTTGATCCCATTTTATCAGCATGATTATTGTTTCACACTTATTTAATTTTGGCACAATTGTTTCATTCTCTGCAATTGGTCAAAATAAACCACGGTAAATGCGTTTGCTCTGCTTCGATTGGCTGCGGAACAAGAACCTTCACCACCAGTTTGCCTTTCCACTAGCTTCTATAGCCACAAAGTCAGATTCCAAAGCCACAAAGTCAGATTCTACAGCCACAGTCAAAACTAGGTGAAAATTCGGGCAATGTACTCTTCAGCAAGGCACTTAACCCGAATTCCTCCCGCAAATCGCTCTTGACAAGAGCGTCTGATAAGTGACTAAAATGTGAGGTTTAAAATCAAATTTTAAGATCAATTGTATAAATGGGCGGGGTGTATGACTTGGCCATAGAAGAACGTCCCAATTTCTGGCTTTCCACTACATAACACAGTCACAAAGTCAGATTCCAAAGAAGCAGTCTATATTGGCTACAAACAAGTGAGCATTTTGGCCTTAATTTAAGGTTAGGCATAATGTTAACAGTGTGCTTGAAAATCAGATTATAAAAAGATCCATTTTGAAATGGGCGGGGTTTAGCTATAATTATGACTTTGTGGTTGTGTTAACTAGTGACGATCCCAGTTTATCGACTCGAGATTAGCAGCAATGTCGGATCCCACGGTTGCAGACACTCGCCGATTAAACTCTAAACCGCAGGATCTTACAGATGCGTATGGCCCCCCAAGCAATTTTCTTGAAATTGACGTTTATGACCCACAAACTATTGGAGTCGGCCGGAACCGATTTACCACTTATGAAGTGAGAATGCAGGTGAGGAGCGCCAGTATTGAAATCGAGGCCGGTGATTTTGGTGGGGCCTAGTGTAGGTGACGCTAATATGGTGTGGGAACATGGGCTGGGACTTGTTTTTGGAGAGACTCGACATTTTGCTGTTCAAATGCTTAGCCTTTCACTTTGTCATGTTAAATAATAATTTCATCCAAATTCCTGATACAGTCGTTACTAATATGGCTACCACAAACATTACATAGCCAGCACGTGAAATGTTGTCAGGTTAGGTAGTGTTTCTGCAGGTAGCCTTTGCTAGTCAGTATGTTAGGCTATAGCTAGCTCGTTTATTCAATTATGTAGGATGTGCATGTGTTTTCTCCAACCCAGAAGAAAACCCTGCACACCCTTGGAATCCCCAGGCTCGATATTAAAGAACATTGGGCCAGTTAGTTGGCTATCAATCACATTTATTTATAAAGCCCTTCTTACATCAACTGAGGTCACAAAGTGCTGTACAGAAACCCAGCCTAAACCCCCAAACAGCAAGCAATGCAGGTGTAGAAGCACGGTGGCTAGGAAAAACTCCCTTGAAAGGCCAGCACCTAGGAAGAAACCAGGCTATGAGTGGTGTTATGAGATGAACAGACAGCCTCTCATTCCATGGAGGGGTGTTAAACCTTCATGGTATAGAAAGAAATGTGTTTGAACTTGAGCTAGTCTCACAAATCCTAGGGCATGCTTGAACATTGGTACATTGTGGGAGGCAACTTGTCTGTCTAGTAGGGGTGTCAAACTCATTCCATGGAGGGCCTAGTGTCTGTTGGTTTTTCACTTCAATTAAGACCTAGACAACCAGGTGAGGGGAGTTCCTTCCTAATTAGTGACCTTAAGTCATTAAGTACAAGGGAGAAGTGAAAACCCACAGACACTAGGCCAGCACTTCCTAAAATCTGTGCATCTTTTTGTTTTTTGCCCTAACACTGCACAGCAGATTCAATTGATTAACATGTCATGATTATTTGAATCAGCTGGGTAGTGCCAGGGCAAAAACATGCGCAGAGTTTAGGAAATCCTGCACTAGGCGCTCCATGGAATGAGTTTGACACCTGTGGTTAAAGACTATATGGGCTTAGGGATAGACATAAGTGGGCCAGTGTATACCCATACTACTAGAGACCTCAACTAATTACCTGGCTCTCACACTGCATGGGGCGGCAAGTAGCCTAGTGGTTAGTGTTGGACTAGTAACTAAAAGGTTACACGAATCCCTGAGCTGATAGGGTAAAAATGTCGTTCTGCCCCTGAACAAGGCAGTTAACTCACTGTTCCTGGGCAGTCATTGAAAATAAGAATTTGTTCTTAGCTGACTTGCCTAGTTAAATAAAGGTAAAATAATGTATGTATTAATGTACATGTATTAATTTTTTTATTAATGCAAAAATCTCATTGACACTCCTCTGGGTTTCCCTACTCTCTAAAATGGGGTTGTATTATGAACCATCCACTATCACTAAATACACCACGCCAGTTTCATAATTGAACAGTGTTGTTCACAGATTGAGACAAGATGCTGATCAAATTATTCATTTATGAAGGGTGTAAGTACTGAATTCTGACCATGTCACTGGATATGCTGTACTGGAAATGCCACTCCCCAATCTAGATTTCTATCATTTTAATGTAGTGATTAATATAATTGTTATCACGTGCAGACAAACCTTCCCATCTTCAAACGTAAGGACTCTGTTGTGCGAAGAAGGTACAGTGATTTTGAGTGGCTGAAGAATGAGCTGGAGAGAGACAGTAAGGTAAGCTCTCACTGCATAACTAATTGCCTGTATGTCTCACCATTATAATGCCAATTTCTTTTGTTGCAATTCCTGTATTTGTTTCTAAATAACTCATTTACTGATAAGGTGTGCACTTTCTACAGATTGTGGTGCCCCCTCTCCCTGGCAAAGCTTTGAAGAGACAGCTGCCCTTCCGAGGAGATGAGGGTATCTTTGAGGAGTCCTTCATTGAGGAGCGGAGGGTAGGCTTGGAACAGTTTATCAACAGGTGTGTAAGGTTTCTGCCAATGGTATTTCTCTCTCTGTATGGCTGTCTCCATTTCAATGCATTGTCAAATTAACTCCCAGCCATCTGCCTTTTGACTCCACTAATAAGCAATTATGATTGCTAATTACCTGAAACCTACTTCTTTCTCCACTATCACCAGACTCGCAGGTCATCCCCTGGCCCAGAATGAACGCTGTCTTCACATGTTCCTTCAGGATGAGTCCATTGACCGGAACTACATTCCTGGAAAAGTACGCCAGTAGGATGGGCAGGGTTGAGTTGCCATCTAGGGCAGAGAATTGCCAGGGACCTCACGATATGATATTATCACGATTCTTAGGTGCTGATATTTATTGCGATTTAATGTTCCAAACGTATTGCTTATGATACACTGAGTATATAGAACATTAAGAACACCTGCTCTTTCCATTACATAAACTGACCAGGTGAAAGCTATGATCCCTTTTTGATGTCACTTGTTAAATCCACTTCAATCAGTGTAGATGAGGGGGGGGAGATGGGTAAAGAATGATTTTTAAGCCTTGATACAATTGAGTTATGAATTGTGTATGTGTGCCATTCAGAGGGTGAATGGGCAAGACAAAATATTTAAGTGCTTTTTTGAATGGGGTATAGTGTTAGGTGCCAGGTGCAGAACTGTTGGGTATTTTCATGCTCAACAGTTTCCCGTGTGTATCAAGAATGGTCCACCACCCAAAGGACTTCCAGCCAACTTGACACAACTGTGGAAAGCATTGGAGTCAACATGGGCCAGCATCTCTGTGGAACGCTTTCAACACCTTGTAGAGTCCATGCCCCGACGAATTGAGGCTGTTCTGAGGGCAAAGGCGGGGGGAGAGTGCGAAACTCAATATTAGGAAGGTGTTACTAATTTTGGGTATACTCTGTGTATGTCTGCTGCATAGAGACAAGATGCAGCATGAGAGAACGAGTTTTGATCAGTCAGGGAAATAAAAGTGCTGACAAAAAAAGGATGAAAAATACCTGCGTTTTGGCACAGATACAGCCTACTTGCGCTAACCGACTGGGTGGCTGGGTGTGGCAGTAGGTGGGGTGTGCTGGCTGTTCCTTAGTGGTTTCCATCCATCTCTCCCAGCAAGGGAATAGCATTTTATTTGTACACTAAATTATATATAACACACACAGTATGACCTCAGCTATCAAGTCTTGACTTACCTAGTACATTCATTTTGTGATTACTAGAAGCATAATCGTGTGAAATTATAAGATAATTTTGTATAACCTAAAAGCATTAATATTTATTGTATAAATGTGTGTCTGTAACAGATTTCCATCCAACATTTTTATGTGAGTAAAGTACATGTCGGATAAAAATATCAGGGCTGATGGAAACAGCAAATTTGTCTGTAAAATGTCCAAATATCTACAAAACAAAAATACACTAGACAAGGTGGGCTCTTTTTGTGTTGGTAAAATTAATGATGTGAGAAATGGCGGTGGAAACGCCTTTGTAATAACCATCTTGGATTCACACGATGCTATGTTGTGTGGTCCTCCCACTACGACTCGGGGAAAGCTTGCAGTTCATTAGGCTATAGATGAAATAAGTTATGATGCACTTCACCGGGAGCTGAAAGTTCACGGTGATGAGCTTGATGCTCCTTTCAGATAAATACAGAGTCTTATTCTGGTGACGTGATGATCAAATGAAATTTATTTATATAGCCCTTCTTACATCAGCTGATATCTCAAAGTGCTGTACAGAAACCCAGTCTAAACCCCCAAACAGCAAGCAATGCAGATGTAGAAGCACGGTAGCTAGGAAAAACTCCATAGAAAGGCCAAAACCTAGGAAGAAACCTAGAGGAACCAGGCTATGAGGGGTGGCCAGTCCTCTTCTGGCTGTGCCGGGTGGAGATTATAACAGAACATGTCCAAGTTGTTCAAATGTTCATAAATTACCAGCATGGCCAATGCTTGGCTGCCCCGTTTGACAAGTACAAAGCTCAGTCTTAACCATAATTATGTAGGTAGCCTACCCGCTCTGTATCTGCAAGGTGTTGGTTAGAGCACACGTGCCAAGACCAGAGTCGGCACATTCGCTGTAAAACGCAACTTTTCTTTTTACAAAACCACCAGTAGAGTTGAAAATGCGATGGAAACCCATTTAACTTCTATGTTTTTATTTGTTACATGGGAATTTAACAGTAGAAGTCATCTTTATGTGCACTCCATCACGCACAGCTTTTTATCCGCAACAAGTCAATTTGATAAATGCAGCTCTGGTGGAATGTGTATTGTTTTTATGCAGATTTTAGAATAATTGCATAAATCTGTCGCCAATTGGATGGAAACCTGGCTGGTGATGACTGTTTCTCATCATTTTAAATGTGAAAATGAAGAAGCTATAGCTTAGCAAGGGGACAAAAGGATTATATTCTGTAATGTTGTAAGCGATTACATTTTACAGTGGTTTAAGGAACCTGAACATACAGAGAACAGTATCAGAGGTTTTTGTGTCTTACAATGTCCCCCCGCCCCCCTTTTTTTTTTAGGTGTGAATAAAGTAAGTTTGGTTATGCTTTTTATTCATATTAATACAATTGTGATCATTTTCCAACCGCTTTTGTGTGTATCAATTCAGATTTGGTTTAGCGGGTTACCAATAATACATTCATGCATTTACGCTCAAATATCTCTTCGCTTCCCTCTTTTTCAATCAACCACTTTCTCCTTTTTTAAATTTTCCTTGAGTAAGTGTAACTGTTGCCATGATATGGTTGCATGCATGCATGGGGTAATATTTACAGTTCATCTTTAGTAAAGTACGTTACTTCCCCTTTTGGCTTAAAGGGAAATGTCACTGTTTTTCAACTTGATATTTTATATATCTACAGCACCACAACATATTTGAAAATTACGCTAATCTTTGTTTTTTAGTAAAAAAACAGTAAGTGTTTCTGATGACATCATTGGTATGCGTCATGTGATTTTAATCAATTCATGAGTAGGAATATGAAGTTGAACATATTTGGAATGTCCCTTTAAACCAGTCATGCAGGCTTTCATGGCGGCACTAACTGAGACCTAGAGAGCCGTATCTAACATTCATATAATGTATGTATGGCTAGACCTTGCTATTGTTTTTTATTTTAAAGACAGATTACATGCAGTTAAGATTTGAATTACCAGTTTACATCAAAAGGCTCTCATCTCCAGCACCCTAAAATCTGTCGGATGCTGTACGCTGATACTGGTAACACAATGCCTCAATCCATTGACTCTAGTTTTTCATTTGTGATATAAAGGAAGTCTTGATTTCAAACCTATTCTTTAGCAATAATGGAACATACCCCTGAGATCATAATTATTTATTTCTCTAAGGAAGATTCTGTTAACCTAGCCATTGAATCAGAGCCTAGAACTAACCTACACAATCTTACCCTTTTTTGATAGTAGTAACTATGTTATAGACATTGTAGAACAGTAATGGTCTATGCCTTTTGTTTAGACTTTAAAATCTTGGTCTACATAAGTGTAGTGAGACTGGCAACACTAATCCTCAGATGCTAATAAGTCCATGAATAGCTGTGATTTGTTTTCCTTTCTATAGCAGCCCCAGAGATGAAAATGGTCTACTCAGCCCATCTTCTCAACCCTACACCCCCTGGCTGTTTGGCTTTATCACTAGAGCCCACGCTGTCTCTTCCACAGGTGGCCCATCCTCCTAGACAACTGCATCTGCCGGAACTCTGTAAATACTGTGTACATATATACATATCTTATTTGTAGTTGGTCTGGGGAAGCTCTGGGGGTATTCACATGCAGAGCATTTAACTTGTAGCAGAAGACTGAGGGTGGTGAATTTATAAAACCAGTGAGTTAGTAAGGTACCTTTTTGAAACAACAGGATTTTTCTCGAGTTAAACTTGAGGCTTATTAAGTAAGTAGGAGTTGGTAATAATTATAAGACTTAATTTTGGGAATGAGAAAATATTGTTTTAGTAAGACAAGTTGGCTTCCTAACTCATGAATTCTGCTTGGTGAAATAATTGTGTACATTTCTCATGTGAAAATGACAGGCTCTGCCAAAAATACTTTCCCCTGAGCAAACAGTTTCTCAGTTATAGAGATCGATCTCCGAAGGGAAACCTGGCCAACCTGACTCACCAACACAAAGCATTCTATTACGTTCCATTAAGATTCTTTTTACATTCATGTATATGTACTTGACAACTTATTTACGAATCTTGATAGAGGAATGATTCCATAGTATCATAGAAAAAATTGCCAAGTATTAGATCAAGTCTTGGGGACAAATATTCATTCATACCACCTCAATGGTCATCAAAGACTAAATTGCACTTGATGTAATAGTAGGGATCTTAACCCCAATGTGTTGGGGAAAACTCCCAACCTAGATTCTTGCCACCGTGGTCACAATCATTTTCAACCTCTCTACTGCAACACTATTGTAGGTTGTTGTAAATGAGAATATTTGAAATCAACTTACCTGGTAAAATAAAGCTCAATCAATAACAAGAATGTCCAGCAGGATACTTATTTTGCTTACACTCGCAGATACAGGGTTGTCTTAGAAGGAAATATTATTCAGTGTTTAGGTGCTTCTGTTTAATGTGTGGGGTGAGGCTGATGCAGCCGGAAATGTCTGTAATCAAGCACCAAAGACAGTTTCTGCTGCCTTGTGATTGTGACATGTCTTCCTGAAACATCCTCAGCCCCACAACTAAACTGATGGCTAGTCGCCAACCATTTAATTTGTGTTTTATGTTCATGTGTTTTTGACCATTCAAACACATAAAGGCTGTTTTTTTCTGATTTAAATTTGTTGACCACAATGTACTGTTAGTTTATTAAACCACTGAAAATCTATCAAAGGTGGTTGTCTCCTCATTTAACAAATATTCTGTTATTATGGCCCAATAATCTCTCACCAATTTAGTGGAAATTGCTTTCCTCAGTTATCTTTCAAACCAGTGGTCAAGAAGAGGACAAGGCAAGAAAGCGACCAGATGGAAATAACCATACCTGGTGTAATAGTGACGTAAAAAAGGAATTGAATCTACTACTACACTGTAGTAGATACATAGACGTCCGTTCTATTAAAATTAAATTACTCACATAATTTTAAGGAATTTAATACATTAGTTCCATGTGGAAATGTTACCTTTGTAATTAAAAGGTATTGACGTTGCTTACATTCCAATGACGTCTAACAAATCTCATTAATCTTGCTATTTCCCCAGATGATGACAACCAATGAGAGTTGAGTAGAGGCGGGATGTTTACACTTTTAGCCAAACAAAATACATTGGTTGTGCCATTTAGAGTAGTCATATTCTACAGTTACACCTTTTTCGGACTGTAAAGACAGATGTTCCATCTGATCGCAGAATTTATTTCTGTGCCCATCAATTCCTCAGGTATGTAGCTATAAGTTATTTACCAAAGGCATCGAATGTAAATTGAATTTGCTAGCTATGTGTTCCAAGAGTGAACCAAATGCGACCGCTCACCGATAGGAATCAATGAACTCTGAAATTCAAGATAGGGAGATGTATAGTGATTAGCAGTAGCTGGAACGAATGTGGCAGTTGTTGGTTGGTCTGCTGGACATTTTCGCGATGCCCAGCATGGCAACCACAATCCACGCGCGACTACGATTTGTGCCAGGCTACAAGACTCGCGTGCAATGACTCACATCGTCAGCAATAGCTAGTTGAACCCAAACGTAAATTGGACTCTGTCGTTGTTTTATGAAGTTAGCTAGATTAATATTTGAGTGTCGACCATTCATTCTGTATTGGACCTTTCTAGCCACCTGTACCCCTGGAATCCGGTGGATGGCTGTTTACTTTGTTCCTTGTCAAAACACTGACCTCTGCATTGCTCTTTGCAAGCCTGTAGCCCTTTCACTCTTGAATGTATTAATCTTGTCTAACTAGGTAATAATGTACCTCCAACTACAATGTTTAAACCAAATATAGCCTTGGATATCCTATTGCTGCTTAATCTGCAAACGTAGTACTGACAGTTTCTATTGTGGAATGCTTGGCTCTATGTTAATGGTTTGCGTAACTATGTTCAAATTTACCTGCTGAAGCATGTCTTTTCCCGGTGTCCCTATTTCTGTAGGGTATTTTTATATATATTTTTTTCAGCCAAGAAACCTAACCACCAATCACACCTACCTTCTGTTGGGAGTCCAAGTAATGTTTGCGTGTTTTAGCCATTTACTGTGACTGGAAAGACAAGTGTGAAGGGCACTGCTGAAGGAGTGTCACTCCATGGAGAGATTCCCAGGCTGAGTAAGTTTCATCTGCTTGAGACCTGTGAGTGCTCCCGGGCTGAGAGGATAGTGTGTGGTGTTGGTAGGGTGATGAGGTAAACAGCTCACTTGGAAGTGATCAAATGAATTGCATAAGCCTACTATACGAGTCCATGTATAGAATGGGCACTCCAGAAGATCTTTCAGCCTTTTGGTGAATTGCATTATTGTGGAGACATGGGCACGTTAATAAAAAGAAAGCTGGCTGCTGATGCTCTGTTGTCATCATGGCCCATAATTAGATTGCCCTTTTGGAGGAAAGGATCTGATGAATAGCAAATGCAGTGTGCACCAACTGGTGTCATTTCAGATGAGGTGAAGTGAGGTAACCATGGAAACACCCGTCCTGGATTCCAGGACCTGCAAATTGAGCATTATGCCCTGCCGCATTCCTTAATAAACATTGGCAATGATTCCATAGTCATATGATGCTTGGTCTTCTGAAAGTGGCCTGTTAACTTGAACTGTTTGAATTGAATCATGAACTGTAGAACTGTTATTTTTCTTTATTTACTCAAACTCTGTGAGCATGGAACAACTTGTTGTAGCCATGGCAAGACAACAATGTAGCGTTGTTGAATTCGGAAATGCCCTGGCACCTAGGCCAGATTTTCTGTCATAAATTATTTTTACAATGGTTCTTCTATCTTTTACAATTGTATTTAGAATACAACTGCTTATACATGACCAGAACGACTCATTACTTCAGCTCCCACAACCTATTGCTAAGACTTTGGTTAGTTTAGCCCACACACTACGCCATACTCTTTCTAGGCTACACAAACAGTGCTCTATTCAATCCGCATCGTGTAAGTTCAGCTATACAGCGTGATTGAGATTTAAAAGCAATGTTCCCGCTTTAGCAGAGACCTCATTCACGGTAAACGCTGCATATGTCGGCTCAATGGGAAATTACCTTTACATTTCTATCACGGAATCAGCTTGAATAGAGCCCATAGTCATGGCAAATTATTTCCAAGAAGGTTAGAAGGCTTACGTAACGTTGCCGATTATCCTCTTAATGGAGGAGAAAGGCCAACTCTATGCTTGATTTAGGCCTAGTTGTGATTGCAGAGACTGGCTGGCTCAACTTCTCCTGGCTAGTATGTCAGCCTACTGATTCTAGTAGATTGACACACGCAGACAAGCAGACCTTGCAATCCCATTGACTGTATCCCTATTGTCAGCCTAAAGTCAGCAATATGTTACTGTTCAAATGGTTAGAAAATGGTAAGTGCTGTGTGTGTAGTAACTGGTGACTGAGTTATGCCTACTTGTTGAACTCATAGCCTATAGTGTGTACACTACAGATTGAGAACAAGGGCCTGAGATATGAATGGGTGTATGCTATGCAGTCACCTGTGTAGTCTGTGTTCCCTGTAGGTGTTATCTTTTGTCAGCCAAACAGAGTTGACATAGATGCTCTTCCTCCTGATAAGGTGTGTTTCCCAGACTCGACCTGATTAAACTTGCATGGCCTCTCCGGTGTGTGTGTGTGCCAAGGATCAACCCTTCAACTCGAACTCGAAGCCATCGCCAGACAGGAGAGCTTTATTATGTCCAACCATGGCGCCCTAACAGTGGGCTTAGACAGCTAGGCTATTCCTTCCTGTTTAATGATAGCTGTTTTGGGCACCGTTGGATGTGGTGATTCTATTTTTCTTATGCTTCTTTAAAATTTAAATCGGTCTGGTGTGTCAAGTCATAGGCCCTTCATCAGGTTTTTCCATTCCCCTGTCTCTCTCTCCCATGCTTTCTTTGCCAACGTCGCTGCCATTCCTCCTATTTGCCCCCCTTTCTCCCTCTTCTCTTTTCTTATTTCTTTTCTTTGTTCTCCTATTTTAGTTTTTCTTCTGGCTGCAAATGAATGGGGTTCTTAAATCTCTCCCTTAGCTACTAGTCTTTCAGATTCACTATGGTCTCTGCCAAGGTCAGGGTACTGGTCAACACTACTGCATGGTTTTCTTCCCGTGACGGACCACCAGCCAGAGGTCGGGACAGAGCTGTCACTGTCTATGCCTAAATGGCTGCCTGCCATTATTCACTATTCAGCCAGCCTGCCTTTAGAAGCAAGTTATCCTAGTGTTAGGTTGAGATCTGTAGAGAGAATGGGGTTTTACACGTTAACAGAATGACGCTGAATCTCCTATTTTTCGCTTTAAAAGTATGCCAAACAAAAACAATTGATTGCAAAGTTAAACAAACCATACAACACTAAGCACAATGACTACTTTTAACAGTTCCCACTGAACATTTTTCAAAAATACATTTAATTAAAGATCAGTGCAGATGTAAAATTGGGAAACATATATATATTTTTTATCTCCTTCAACTTTTTTATGTGACCACGTTTTCCAAAAACTCAGTTGAATACCTGCCCCGAATTAAGATTCAAATGTGTCAGCTACAACATGACACCTTGAGTTTGAAAATAATCTATTTTTGTTATTGAACTACTAAGTGAAGTAGATAAACACCTGGTAACAGAATGACATCATGGGTCCCTGTTCTGTATAGAAATGCATAATTATTTATGTCATTCTCTTCATGGTGATGTATCCTGAACAGGTACACAAAGGTAGAAAAATGTAATATCCTCCTTTGCATGTTTGGATATTATTCTACACACTGGCTTTTATTCTAATGAGCTCTGTTCCCAGGTACAGATCTGTACCAATCAGGTTTTTTTCTGGATCAAAAAGGGCCTTAGATGGTTGTCGTGGTAGGGGGGCGTGCCAATGAGCTTGTTCGGCCGTTGTCGTGGCAAAATTTGACATTTTAGCATTTTTAGGCCAATTCCTTTTCTTTTTTTTGCAGTCTTGAATCGAATTTCCTGCGATTCTACATATTCTGCCATGGAGCTGAGATTTTTTGTTGTTGCAGTTTTAAAGCTAGTTTCCTGCAATTCTATGCACTTTGTCATGGATAATGTTCTTATTTTTTTTGCTCAAACATAACAAAATGCTAAATTCATTTAAAAAAAAAATGTATTCTCCCTGACTATCTTTTATTTTGATTAGATCTGAAATATTAATGCCCCTGTGTGAAAAAGTAATTGCACCCTTACACTCAATAACTGGTTGTGCCACATTTAGCTACAATGACTCCAACCAAACGCTTCCTGTGGTTATTGATCAGTCTCTCACATCGCTGTGGAGGAATTTTGGCCCACTCTTACATGCAGAACTGCTTTAACTCAGCGACATGTATGAGTTTTCAAGCATGAACTGCTCGTTTTCAAGCAACAAATGGGAAGTTTTGGAATGGCCTAGTCAAAGTCCAGACCTAATCCCAATTTAATAAGTTGTAACAGGACTTGAGCAGTTCATGCTGGAAAACCCACAAATGTCACTGAGTTAAAGCAGTTCTGCATTCAAGAGTGGGCCGTGATAAACACTTCAGTGTCTGGGCTTGTCCTTCAAATCACTCCTGTTGTGTGTGTGTGTGTGTGAGAGAGCTGTCTTCTTGGGTATGATGATACAAGCTTGGCACAACTGTATTTGGGGAGTTTCTCCCATTCTTCTCTGCAGATCGTCTCAAGCTCTATCAGGTTGGATGGGGAGCGTTGCTGCACAGCTATTTTCAGGTCTCTGCATAGAAGTTCGATCGGGTTCAAGTCCGGGCTCTGGCTGGGCCACTCAAGGACATTCAGAGACTTGTCCCGAAGCCACTGCTGCGTTGTCTTGGCTGTGTACTTAAGGTCGTTGTCCTGTTGGAAGGTTAACCTTCGCCCTAGTCTGAGGTCCTGAGCGCTCTAGAGCAGGTTTTCATCAAGGGTCTCTCTGTACTTTCTTCCGTTCATCTTTCCCTCGGTCCTGACTAGACTCCCAGTCCCTGCCGCTGAAAAACGTCCCCACAGCATACTGCTGCCACCCATGCTTCACCATAGGGATGGTGCCAGGTTTCCTCCAGACGTGACGCTTGGTATTCAGGCCAAAGAGTTAAATCTTGGTTTCATCAGACCAGAGAATCTTGTTTCTCATGGTCTGAGAGTCCTTTTAGGTGCCTTTTTGGCAAACTCCAAGTGGGCTGTCATGTGCCTTTTACTGAGGAGTGGCTTCCGTCTGGCCAATTGCATAAAGGCCTGATTGGTGGAGTGCTGCAGAGATGGTTGTCCTTCTGGAAGGTTCTCCCATCTCCACAGAGGAACTCTGGAGCTATGACAGATTGACTATCAGGTTCTTGGTCACCTTCCTGACTGAGGCCCTTTTCCCCAGATTGCACAGTTTGGCCGGACGGCCAGTTCTAGGAAGAGTCTTGGTGGTTCCAAACTTCTCCCATTTACAAATGATGGAGGCCACTGTGTTCTTGGGGACCTTCAATGCTGCAGAAATGTTTTGGTACCCTTCTCCAGATCTGTGCCTCGACACAATCCTGTCTGAGATCTAAGGACCATTCCTTCGACCTCATGGCTTTGTTTTTTGCTCTGACATGCACTGTCAACTGTGGGACCTTTTATATAGACAGGTGTGTGCCTTTCCAAATCATGACCAATCAATTGAATTTAGCACAGTTGGATTCCAATCAACTGATTGAAACATCTCAAGGATGATCAATGGAAACAGGATGAACCTGAGCTCAATTTCAAGTCTCATGGGGCGGCTGGTAGCCTAGTGGTTAGAGCGTTGGACTTGTAACCGGAAGGTTGCAAGATCGAATCCCCGAGCTGACAAGGTAAGAATCTGTCGTTCTGCCCCTGAACAAGGCTGTCATTGGAAATAAGAATTTGTTCTTAACTGACTTGCCTAGTTAAATAAAGGTTAAGAAAAAGGGTCTGAATATTAATGTAAATATGATTTAAGTTTTTTATTTTGAATACATTTGTAAAACATTCTAATAACCTGTTTTTGCTTCGTCATTATGGGGTATTTTGTTTGTGTGTGGATTGATGAGGGGAAACAAAACAATTTAATCAATTTTAGAATAAGGCTGTAATGTAAAAAGAAGTTGGAAAAAGTCGACGGGTCTGAATACTTTTAGAATGCAGCGTATTTTATTTATTTCTCCTCTTCCCCAGCCGGTTGTAAGAAGATCCTTCATCTCCTCTTGACTTGGTGACCTCCTGTCCTACCATGGCTAAGAAGCTAGCTTCCTTTGGTAAGATGCTGCTCAGGCGGCGAGCGCTGGACTGTAACCAGGAAGAGAGTCACTTCGCCCGCTGCCTGAGCACACTGGACCTGATAGCCCTGGGGGTGGGCTCCACTCTGGGGGCCGGCGTCTATTTGCTGGCTGGAGAGGTGGCCAGGGAGAAGGCCGGCCCAGCCATCGTGCTCTGCTTCCTCATCGCAGCGCTCTCCTCCGTCCTTGCTGGTCTGTGTTATGCTGAGTTTGGTGCCCGTGTGCCAAAGACTGGTTCAGCCTACATGTACAGCTATGTGACAGTGGGGGAGATCTGGGCCTTCATCACTGGTTGGAACCTCATCCTCTCCTATGTCATAGGTGAGTCAGAAGTGGGAGTTAGAGAAAATTAGGGATTTGAGATTAAGAAGGGATGTCATTCAAAATGGGGGGAGGGAACGTTTTAATTGTTTGTATCTTATAAAGTTGCAAGAAACACGTTTGAGGTTTAAACAGGATATGAGAGGTGCAATGATAAATCTCTCATTTTTCCTCATTACTCTAAGCAGGGATATTACTGCAATACCCAAGACAGTCAATTGAGATTATCAGCAATTCTGAGTCGCTGAATAATTAAGATTCTGATGAGGACTTGAGCTGAAGATGTTTTACAGGCAGATTGGTCCTCTAGAAGGATTGCCTCTTGACAGAAGGGCCCTTGAAAGTGTGACTCCAACTTCTGTCATTATAAATCTCTTCCTCTCGCTCCCTTCCTCTTCTCTCCCTCTTTCAGGCACAGCCAGTGTTGCTCGGGCCTGGAGCTCCACCTTTGACAACCTGGTTGAACAGAAGATCTCAGACTTCTTCAGAGCCTCCATGTCCATCAAGGTCCCTGGGAAGATTCTGGCTGAATACCCAGACCTCTTCGCCCTCATCCTGATCTTGCTGCTCACTGGTGAGGCTCTCGTTTAATATATATCTGAACACATTTAAAAGCATTATACACACCCTCAGCGAAAATACAGCTACAATGATAGGGCTCTTCATTCCTGCATTAGGGCATGCGAAGAGTGCCCATTCAGTTTAGCATTATGACTGGCTGTGCTTGGTCGCTGCCCACGTCTGTGGCCCTGACACTTTGCCAACACCCACACAGGCCTGCTGGCGTTTGGCGTGAGTGAGTCGGCCCTGGTGAACAAGATCTTCACGGGGGTCAACCTGGTGGTGCTGGGCTTCGTCATCATCTCAGGACTGGTGAAGGGAGACCGTACTAACTGGAACCTCACTGTCGAGTACTTTGTCAACACATCCAACATCACTGATACAGAGTGAGTCACCAACCAGCTGTCAGACAGACAGAAGAGCTCATGAGGAGTGGTTTATTAGGCAGGAATGGTGTTTTAAAATCAGCCCTAGGGAGTAGTTGAATATATGAGTCTGTTTACAAAAAATATATTAACTCCTTTAGAGACATCAACCATTAGGGATACCAGTTCTCTTCCTGAAGACTCAATATGAAATTATTATCTTTCTCTTTGCCGTTTTTCTTTATTTTCCAGGCTACTTCAATAACTTTATTAAATAATAATTATAACCAGTCCCCTGCTCTTTCTTTGTCCAGGATCATTAAAGAGAAGTTTGGCAACGGGGGTTTTGCTCCATTCGGCTTCAGTGGAGTCCTTTCCGGTGCAGCAACTTGCTTCTACGCCTTTGTGGGTTTCGACTGCATCGCAACCACAAGTAGGCAATTTCCTCTCATCTCTTGACACCAATGATTTACACACAACATTAAGAACACTTTAGTAATATTGAGTGGCACGGCACCCCCTGCTCGTGCCTCAGAACAGTCTCAAATCGTCAGAGCATGGACTCTACAAGATGTTGAAAGCGTTCCACAGGGATGCTGGCCCATGTTGACTCCAATGCTTCCCACAGTTGTGTCAAGTTGGCTGGATGTGCTTTGGGTGGTGGACCATTCTTGATACACACAGGAAACTGTTGTGTAAACCCCAGCAGTGATGCAGTTCTTGAGACACAAACTAGTGCGCATGGCACCGACCATCATACCCCGTTCAAAGGCAATGAAATCTTTTGTCTTGCCAATTCACCCTTTGAATGGCACAAATACACAATCAATGTCTCAAGGCTTAAAAATACTTTGTTAACCTGTTTCCTCTCCTTCATCTACACAGACTGAAGTGGATTTAAGAAGTGACATCAATAAGGGTTCTTAGCTTTCACCTGGACAGTCTATGTCATGGATAGAGCAGGTGTTCTTAATGTTTTGGTTCCGTGTGGTTCAGCTGGTAGAGCATGGCACTTGCAACGCCAGGGTTGTGGGTTTGATTCCCACGGGGGACCAGTATGAACATGTATTCTCTGGATAAGAGCGTCCCCTTAATGGCTAAAAAGTAAATGTAAAATGTACCTGTGGTTGACGACTGTCAAATCTAAACCGTCTTTATCTTTTTCCACAGGTGAAGAGGCCAAGAACCCCATGCGTTCCATCCCCATCGGTATCGTGGCTTCTCTGCTCATCTGTTTCTTTGCCTACTTCGGGGTGTCTGCAGCCCTCACTCTCATGATGCCCTACTACTTGCTGAACAAAGAGAGCCCGCTGCCAGAGGCCTTCAAGTATGTGCACTGGGACCCTGCCCGCTACATCGTGGCTGTGGGCTCCCTCTGTGCACTCTCCACCAGGTGACTGACAGACAGTTTCCCATAGAGACTTCCTCATGGCCTTGTGTGCACTTCTATCAAAGGTTGAAAGGCACCCAGATGGCAGGCTATTTTTAGTTAGATATTTATTTCTGGGTTTGAACAGATGTTTATTTTCATATACTGTGCTTTCAATTCCTTTTTTGTTTGTGGTTATTTGCAGGCAAAGGAACAGACACAAATTATGATGTGGAATATATAAACCCAAAAGTGTTTGTTTCATGTGTTAACTTATTTCGGGGTCATTCAGTGTTTGTGGACTGTCCAGAGACATGGCTGGCCTCTGTGTGATGGCGACTACTTTGTCTGAGTCTTTCTCTCTTTTCCCTGTCCAGTTTACTGGGCTCAATGTTCCCCATGCCCCGTGTAATCTATGCCATGGCTGAGGACGGCCTGCTCTTCCGTTTCCTCTCAAAGATGAACATCAAAACCAAGACCCCCCTGTTAGCCACCATTGTGTCGGGTATTGTAGCAGGTAAGCTTAGCTCATGTTTTACTAAGTATCTCCTTTGTGCACCAACACTTTGTTTTCTGTCAACTGTTTAGCTGCTACTTTATGCTGCTTAGAATTGAAACCTATTCTTTCTTTCGGCAGCCCTGATGGCATTCCTGTTTGATCTGGCAGCCCTGGTGGACCTGATGTCGATAGGAACTCTCCTGGCATACACACTAGTGGCTGTGTGCGTGCTTATCCTCAGGTTAGCACAGAGGATTATAGCTAATACCCTTTTTTTTTTTTCTTTTTTTTTTTTAAGAGTCACAAACACATTTGATTCCTCAAATATCCAACTCTTTGCTGTAACTGAAAATGTTCTCATTCAACGTAACTAGTAAAGTAAGGGTTGACTGAATTCTACCTACAGTTGAAGTCGGAAGTTTACATACACTTAGGTTGGAGTCATTAAAACTCATTTTTCAACCACTCCACAATTTTTTTGTTAACAAACTATAGTTTTGGCAAGTCGGTTAGGACATCTACTTTGTGCATGACACAAGTAATTTTTCCAACAATTGTTTACAGACATTATTTCACTTATAATTTACTTTATCACAGTTCCAGTGGGTCAGAAGTTTACATATACTAAGTTGACTGTGCCTTTAAACAGCTTGGAAAATTCAAAAAAATGATGTAATGGCTTTAGAAGCTTCTGATAGGCTAATTGACATAATTTGATTCAATTGGAGGTGTACCTGTGGATGTATTTCCAGGCCTACCTTCAAACTCAGTGCCTCTTTGCTTGACATGGGAAAATCAAAAGAAATCAGCCAAGACCTCAGAAAAAAAAGTGTAGGCCTCCACAAGTCTGGTTCATCCTTGGGAGCAATTTCCAAACATCTGAAGGTACCACGTTCATCTGTACAAACAATGGTACGCAAGTATAAACATCATGGGACCACGCAGCCGTCATACCGCTAAGGAAGGAGACGCGTTCTGTCTCCTAGAGATGAACGTACTGTGGTCGAAAAGTGCAAATCAATCCCAGAACAACAGCAAAGGACCATGTGAAGATGCTGGAGGAAACAGGTACAAAAGTAGCTATATCCACAGTAAAACGAGTCCTATATCGACATAACCTGAAAGGCCGCTCAGCAAGGAAGAAGCCACCTCTCCAAAACCGCCATAAAAAAATCCAGACTACGGTTTGCAACTGCACATAGGAGCAAAGATTGTACTTTTTGGAGAAATGTCCTCTGGTCTGATGAAACAAAAATAGAACTGTTTGGCCATAATGACCATCGTAATGTTTGGAGGAAAAAGGGGGATGCTTGCAAGCTGAAGAACACCATCCCAACCGTGAAGCATGGGGTGGCAGCATCATGTTGTGGGGGTGCTTTGCTGCAGGAGGGACTGGTGCACTTCACAAAATAGATAGCATCATGAGGGAGGAAAATTATGCGTATATATTGAAGCAACATCTCAAGACATCAGTCAGGAAGTTAAAGCTTGGTCGCAAATGGGTCTTCCAAATGGACAATGACCCCAAGCATACTTCCCAGGTTGTGGAAAAATGGCTTAAGGACGACAAAGTCAAGGTATTGGAGTGGCCATCACAAAGCCCTGACCTCAATCCCATAGAAAATTTGTGAGCAGAACTAAAAAAGTGTGTGCGAGCAAGGCGGCCTAACATATCTGACTCAGTTTGGTCAGGAGGAATGGGCCAAAATTCACTCAACTTATTGTGGGAAGCTTGTGGAAGGCTACATGAAACGTTTGACCCAAGTTAAACAATTTAAAGCCAATGCTACCAAATACTAATTGAGTGTATGTAAACTTCTGACCCACTGGGAATACGATGAAATAAATAAAAGATGAAATAAATAATTCTCTCTAATATTATTCTGACATTTCACATTCTTAAAATAAAGTGGTGATCCGAACTGACCTAAGACAGGGAATTTTTACTGGTATTAAATGTCAGGAATTGTGAAAAACTGAGTTTAAATGTATTTGGCAAAGGTGTATGTAAACTTCCGACTTCAACTGTATTTGTTCTCAGGTACCAACCGGGCACCCTGGGTGTTAGTGGTGCCAGTGAGAAGCTGGTGGAGCTGGTGGGTCTGCAGAGGGCAGCCATGGCAGAGGGGGACAGTGGGGATGAGTTTGGCCAGGAGAGTGAGGGGGAGACCAGGCCCCTCAGGGAGCGGTTCATCCTCAAGATGCTGCTGGTGCCTAGCTGTGACGTCCCAACCAAGACCTCCGGGCTCATCGTCTACATCACTACCGCTGTCATCTGTGAGTCTCCCCCTTTTGACAGGGTGAAGTGTTGATGGTGTTTAAAGCTATATTTAAGTTAGCCTTTTTTGAGAGGTTTGGCATACTGGAAGCAGCTGTCTGATAATGCAAATGAGAGAATACATTGAAATTATTTAATAAGATTCCACTGTACATGCTAAGTTAACAATCTTTCTTCTCTCTTTAGCTGTGGTGTTCACCCTGCTGTGCATAGTACTGTCTGTGTGTGGGGCAGAGGTGGTAAGTGGCCACCCAGTGTGGGTCACCATATGTGCGATACTGGCCTTCTTCTCCTTCCTGTGTGTGGTCATCATATGGAGACAGCCCCCGAGCAGACAGTCACTCACCTTTAAGGTATGATGGAAGTTTTCAGTCACAGGACTCATTTCACAAACATTTTCTTGAGAAACCAGTTTCCATTTACTAAAGGTTTCCTCATCAGCTCTTCGCATAAAAGTGAATTAGAAAATATTTTGTAGTTGTTAGACTTGAATATGTCCAGTGTGTGGTTTAATGTACAAAATAAACATTTTGAATCCCTTTAGGTACCCCTACTCCCAGTGTTGCCATTGGTCAGTATCTTTGTCAACATTTACCTCATGATGCAGCTGGATGGGCCAACGTGGTGTCGCTTTGCAGTGTGGATGACTATTGGTTAGTGAGATTGCCACCCCTATTATTTATTTGCCTCTTGCGCCTATCTGTGTTACACAACTTTGTGTAACGCAAGTACAGTGTGTCAGTGAGGTTCACCTTTGGCATGCCGTAGTTTATCACTGTTTAAATCAGTTTTTCTTCCTTCTTCCCTCTCTCTCCTAGGTTTTATCATCTACTTTGGTTACGGGATTAAGAACAGCTCAGAGGCCACACCCAACCGCGGTAAATTTGAGCCAGTCCTCCGATCAAAGAGCCCCAACTACCTGGCAGAGGATGACAGTGAGGTGGAAGGAATGATGTCTTAGAGGAGAATAGTGGTGGAGTAGATGGTATTTGCCCCAACGACATACCACGCAAGCCTTGAACAGGAGCACATTCTTATCTGGGTTTTTTCAACTGTCTGGAAATTGTGCCACAACAGTCTTAACTTTCTGTCTTATTCTTCTTCTAAAATGGATTAAATTAATGTTTTCCCTCATCAATCTACACACGATAATGAAAACGCAAAAACAGGTTTTTAGAAATTTTTGCAAATTTATAAAAAAATAATAAAAGAAAAAATACCTTATTTACCCTTTGCTATGAGACTCGGAATTGAGCTCAGGTGCATCCTGTTTCCATTGATCATCGTTGAGATGTTTATACAACTTGATTGGAGTCTACCTGTGGTAAATTCAATTGATGGACATGATTTGGAAAAGCACACACCTGTCTATATAAGGTTCCACAGTTGACAGTGTGGAAGAAGTTTGGAACCACTAAGGCTCTTCCTAGAGCTGGCCGCCTGGCCAAACTGAGCAATCGGGGGAGAAGGGCCTTGAACAGGGAGGTGACCAAGAACCCAATGGTCACTCCGACAGAGCTCCAGAGTTCCTCTGTGGAGATGGGAGAGCCTTCCAGAAAGACAACCATCTCTGCAGCACTCCACCAATCAGGCCTTTATGGTAGAATGGCCAGACGGAAGCCACTCCTCAGTAAAAGGCACATGAAGTTTCCCTAAAGGCACCTAAGGACTCTCAGACCATGAGAAACAAGATTCTCTGGTCTGATGAATCCAAGATTTAACTCTTTGGCCTGAAAGCCAAGCGTCATGTCTGGAGGAAACCTGGCATCATCCCTACGGTGGAACATGGTGGTGGCAGCAGCATGCTGTGAAGATGTTCTTCAGCAGCAGGGACTGGGAGACTCGTCAGGATCGAGGAAAAGATGAAGGGAGAAAAGTACAGGGAGATCCTTGATGAAAACCTGCTCCAGAGCACTCAGGACTTCAGACTGGGGCAAAGGTTCACCTTCCAACAGAACAACGACCCTAAGCACACAGTCAAGACAACGCTGGAGTCGCTTCGGGACAGGTCTCTGAATGTCCTTGAGTGGCCGAGCCAGAGCCCGGACTTGAACCCGATCAAACGTCTCTGGAGAGACCTGAAAATAGCTGTGCAGCGACACTCTCTATCCAACCTGACAAAACTTGAGAGGATCTGCAGAGAAGAATGGGAGAAACTCTCCAAATACAGGTGTGCCAAGCTTGTAGCGTCATACCCAAGAAGACGCAAAGCTGTAATCGCTGCCAAAGGTGCTTCAACAAAGTACTGAGTAAAGGGTCTGAATACTTATGTAAATGTGATAAGTCTTTTAAATTTTAGAATATGTATTTTTTTTATTAAACCTGTTTTTGCTTTGTCATTATGGGGTATTGAGGGGATATTTAAATTTTTAAATCCATTTTAGAATAAGGCTGTAACAATGTGGAGAAGGTCAAGGGGTCTGAATACTTTCCGAATGCACTGTATATACTCTGTCAACATGAACTTGCCACATTTCTGCATATCTAAATGTTGAAAGGGTTCTTTGTCTCAATGATGATGTCATTTAGGTGGTACAAATGGTAAGGAAACAGAGTGTCTCCACTTTAACGTGTTATTCTAGTGCCTGGTTGTTTCTGCCTCAATTCAGCCATTTTCCCCCAAATGACATATGGTCTCTTGTGTCTTTGCCCTGTGAGTCAGTAAGCACATCAACAGGGTACGTGGTGTTGCGTGTCCTCCTGGCCATGTAGGTCAATCACTATGGTTTTATTTGTGTTCTTTGAGGACAGGCAATACCAAGCAGAGTGTCAAACAATCCCAGAACTCACTGTCTGCACTATAGAGAGATAGAGTCTATACTATAGAGAGTCCTTACCCAAAAGTTCAAATTTTGAATATTCTTTTAAACAATCATTTATATAAATTTGTTTAAATATTTATACAGAAACATGCATGTATATTTTTGTTGGATACATATATATATATATTTATGTATGTTAAAATGTTTTTTATTTTAAGAGCTGCCCAAATAATTATTCGGTTTAAAATGATGCACTCAAAGGCTTAAAGGTAGAGATTGTGTGACGAGAGAAATAACTTATTTTTGAACCATGATGATATACAAACTACCAAATAGAGAGATGTCTGTAGGAAGGTACACTGAAGGGGGGGGGGATTAGTATATTCAGCCCAAAACTGACACTAGTGAAAGGCAGAGAAGGGATTCCAATACATGAAACTAGTATAATTTCTGGAGTTGCATTAAAAGGCTTTCAGGTTACATTTCTGTTCGAAGGTCTTAAGCTTGTGGTACATGTTACCCACCTGACTGGTTCCATGTATAATCGTGTACATAACTGTTTGTATATAATTGTGTCATTGAAAGAGAGGGCCTGGGTTTTAATCGCTAACTCTAATGAGTGTCTAACTGAATGTAGTAATAACTTGAACTGAAAAGCCCACCAGCCTCAGTCAAGTTCTGTTTATAGAAACTTTGTGTGGTGTTGTTTACATCAACTTTTTGCTGTTTAACTATGTGCCTCAGTCTACATTTTCAGTTACTCACTTCAAGGGTATGAAACTGTTATTTGTATTCTATGCCTGTTTGATGTGGAAATTGTCACCACAGATTATCAATTACAATTGATATCCGCTGTTATTGGTATCAAATGAAGATTTTAAAGTCAAGACAGTCCAGTCTTATTGGAAAATGAGCTAGAAAACAAACTACAAATAGCTGTGAGTGAAAGTGGGGATATTTTCAGACTGTCATTGTTTCTAAAAACAACTTTGTAAAGAGAGGTTATGATTCCATTAACAATGAATATTGTTTGTGCTTGACATTCTCCATTCTCTCTGTTTTGAGCTTTTACAATGTTATTTTGTCAGTTGAACTGTTTACTTTCAAGTACATGTGTATAGCGGTTTGCTAATCCTTTTCAATTCGTAAGACATTATAAACTGGGTGGTTGGAGCCCTGAATGCTGATTGGCTGAAACTCATGGTATATCAGACTGTATACCATGGGTATGACGCAACTGCTCTAATTACGTTGGTAACCAGTTTATAATAGCAATAAGGCACCTCGGGGGTTTGTGGTATATTGCCAATATACCATGGCTAAGTGGTGTATCCAGGCACTCCGCGTTGTCGTGCACATATACCACACCCCCTCGGGCCTTCTTGCTTAATTATACGTTCTATTGTGTTTTGTGGTTGGTATTTTTGTTTGGCCTGCTTGTTTTATTACAGTTCTTTAACCATTTTTAATGGTTCCAAAGGGCTCAAAGCTTGTTACAGCATCATGTTGCAAAGCCTTGCAGATTACATAAGTGTCTCCGTACAATGTTTTGTGGAGTAAATTACAACATTATGTTTACAAACATTGCTTTTAACACACATAACCTTGAGGTCATCAGAACAGTATTTAAAAAAAAAAATAATAATAATTGATTGTGTACTGACAGTTTCATGACCATTTGTATTCTTACTCATGAGAACATGTTCTATTTAAACTATTTTATATCTGTAAATGTGTCAAGAGAAATTACTGTGTATAAATGTTTTGTAAGTAAATTTTAATCATCCAAAATAAACTGATTTCTGGCTTAACTTTCAATTATAATTTCCCAGTCTTTCTGTAAAAGGTGGCTTCAACACAAATTATCCAAATGTATGTTGTTTATTGCCTTGGTGTCATAACTTGTTCAATCAAAATGGAATCTTATGGCAAGACTTCAACTCCCAGACATACTTTGTTGTGGTGTATTTTCGTTTCCTATGTTGACAACCAGCTGATTTCCTGTGTCTTTAAATGTCCTGCCATTATTCTTCAACAACCAGCAGCTAGGTTCGATGTTTTTCTGACCAACAGAAACCCTCGAACATTGGATACTGTTAACCATTTGGACGCGTAGCTAAATATTTAAGTACTTGTTTTATACTGGTACAGTATTCGAAACTGTGAGGTTATTAGTAAGATTAAGGGTAGAGATATCGGAGTTTGTCTTTTCTGTTCCGCTTTTCTGCCGCAGTCCGATATTTTCAGCTAACCTTAGCTAGCTTTTTTGATTTTAGCCAGGTAACTAGCTAACTAATAAGGTAACTTTACATTTCTGTCAATGTTTCCGTAATGAGGTTCTTCACTCAAACGTAATCGTTAGTGAAGTATATATTTTCTTCAAGAAACCAACCTTGTAAATTGCCACAACCCAGAAGTAACGTTAGCTATTTAACTTAGCTCCTTGCTAGTTAGTCATGTTACTAGTTACATATTGTCAAGCAGTAGTGGAGGGTTTTCAGTAAAACTCGTAAAGGTTAAAGCAACGAGTTTAGAGCCATTTAACTAATGTGTTTGTGACTGTAATAGCTAACTAAGTATTCGTGTTGGCAAGCTACTGAAGCTAGCTAGCTAATTTCTAGCCAAATGCTAGCTAAATAGCGACTGTCTAGCAGTGAGTGTATGATTGCTAGACAGTGGTTGATTGGGCAGATAAGCTTACTACCTACTAGCCTCTATCGTTCGCAGATATCACACGAACGGGCGAATATAGCAACCAATTTGTTCACGTTGTCAGCGCGCTTGAGAAGGTGCTAGGCTGTTGAAAGCAGAGAAGGAAAGAGGGGTGAGAGTAGTGAAACGCACACAGTGCTCTTTGTGCCAGGGGGTTGGCCCGGTCTCAACCAGCGAAGCGCAGTACACTCGGTTCTGTTCAGATCTGCTTCAGAACCATGACAACTGCAAGGGATCTCGATATGGTGAGTATTCATTGCAACCAAACACAATCCTTACTGCATAAGATCTTGTATGTCTAATATTAAAATGGTTATAATGCATGTTATGTTTTCCATTTTTAAATGGAATGATTATTTAACTAGGCAAGTCAGTTAAGAACAAATTCTTATTTACAATGACGGCCTACACCGGCCAAACCCGAACAACACTGGGCCCATTGTGCGCTGCCTGGTGGGGCTCCCAATCACGGCCAGTTGTGATACAGCCAGGATTCGAACCAGGGTGTCTGTAGTGAGGCCTCTAGCACTGAGATGCAGTGCCTTAGACTGCTGCGCCACTCGGGAGCCCAAATGTATTTGGGGGTTAGGAGCCAGGATCAGGGACTAACGTTAACACTCTCACAAACAGAATAGCTGTTTCTGTAATCACCATCTGTCAAACTACATTTTGAGATTGACCCACATTTTTTCTAGATGAGCCTTAATTGACTGTCTTCCTATCACAAAATCACAGCTCCACCCATTTTGGATACGGTTATTCTCCAAACAAACCCAGTTGACATGTGTAAAGGCAAAGGACCTTGTCCATGGCACTGTTTTGTTAAATCAGGGATGAAGAGGAGGTTGATTGTAGGGACTGAGGAGAACCAGTCAATTTGAAATCACAAACGATCTCAAATCAATGAAAAGGCTGATAGGCTACTCTAGTCCGCCTGCCCTGTTGTACCTATGCCAGCTTGTAGTGCTCTAGAGTTGTCTACTTCTGCAAATATTTTGTTCATATTTACATTGATATTTTGGTAATTTAGCAGACGCTTTTATCCAGAGTGACTTAGTAGCAATACGGTCTAAGTGCCTTTCTGTTTCCAATGCACGCATGTGTTGCACAGACCTTTTCTGTTACTTCAAAGCTGAGTTTTTGAAGTTAATGTTTCTCTTGATTGGATAGTCTAAGAGGATATCCTTGATGGTTAAAAAAAGAACCAAGGGCAGCTAGGCAGATTAGAGTTTGTTTTGTTTGGTTGAGGATAAAAGGGATGAAGGGAAGCCAGGGATGGGGGGGAGGGGGCTTGTTAATGATGACTTTGGTATCTAACCCCACTCAGAGGTTATGCAGTGCATAGGGGGAGGGGCTTAGTAGGGTCTGCGTGTTTGTAAACAGCTCAGTGAAGGACTATCCTGACAATACACCTTGTGGCACAGATTCTTTGTTCTGGCTTCCCTGATTTACCACCAGAAAGTTTAGGGACAAATGAACATATTTTATTATGTGGGGGAATTACCCATTCAATTTTTACCATAACTTTGATATTGGTATCCAAAATATGATAGTGTTTGTAAGGGTAGGATATTTGTCATGATTTCCAAGCCATTTATTGGATTGTGGTGGGATACCAATATCTACTCTGATGAAGTGTGTTTGCGCAGCGTGTTATGATCTGTCAACTGATGGAGAGATTCACAGGGGTGGAGTGTGGCTTCCGGCCATAGGCTAATGATGCTTCAGAGCTTTTTTCACTATTAGAGGTCCTGACCTGGGGCTGCTGCCACCGCAGGAGGGAAGGCTATGAGCCAGGGGTCTCTTCCTGTGTAGGAGCTGCCGTGTATGCTTAAGGCTACTTACCGGTAGCGGATATTTTATGATTGTCGAATTGATGAGTTTATAATAGATGCCGTTTACATAGCCTACATGGAGCATCTGACAGTAACCTCTGAGTTGCACTACTTCATGTAAAATGCTGTTTCTTTCCCTATTTCCCAAATGGATTTCAATACCCGTACGACTTATTTTGGAGAAATCATAGTTCACCACATAATTAGTTGGGGGGGGGGGGGGGGTTCATTTATTCTCTGTGGCATTTGGAGTTTGACTTATTGCAGAACCCTGAACAACCTGCCTTACCTTCATTTGGTTTTCAATGAGAGCATTTATTCCCAGCCAAACACTGTGCAAACACCATGTTGATGATGTAATCGTTAAACCAAGGAGCGATTGAAATCTATGAAAGAAAATGCAATTACCCAAGTCTCCTAAAATGGATTCTTTGGATTCTGTAAATGACTAATACAGATGAAATGGTCCCTCTTTTTTTTTTTTTTTTTTCTTTTAAAGGCTAACATGTCGTAAGTTGCTAGTACAATTAGTGCAACAGCATGGCCAACACATTTTTTCTTAAATTTCTTTTAAATGGGTTCATTTAGTGAACTGGGTGGGTACAAAGAAGAGCAGGGAAAATTCCCCAGCCCCCTCCCTCCTCCACACACACACAACTACGCCCCTGGGTTACGCATTGGCCATGTAAATTTAATAACGTGGCCCAGGGCTGTCTGGGACACCTGGGGTTATCGCATTAGGCCAACAGCCCAGAGAGAGGAGCTGCCCACAGTGCTGAAGGCCCACTTCACCCCCCCCAGCTCCACCCTTATCTGTGCATTGTCCTGCTATAGGGGCTCACTTCACAACGAGCTCAGTCCTCTCTGAAGGAAGCAGCCCAGTTAAACGGGGCAGAGATCTGCACAAGAGAAATCTAATTAGACAGGAATGTCAATTTCAGTGCAGGCTTCCGAGGGTCATCTCATGTCATTCGAGGTGAGAGAAAACGGAAGGATTCCATGTGATTAGGCTAAGCTACATGCTTCTCATTGCTCGACGAGGAGGAAGTGTAGACCGTATCATTCTGAAATTGTGGGATTTCTGTAGAGCCATGTGTAGGATTATTAAGATGTTTTGTTTGGGTGATTTTTCAGGTGAATCTGCGTCTTATCCTGGTCAGTGGGAAGACACAAGACTTCATCTTCTCCCCCAATGACTCGGCCATGGACATCGCCAAGCACGTCTTTGATAACTGGCCCTTGGGTGAGTTTGTGCATGCTGGGACGTGGATCAGGGAACAACCACAACACTGTCTTTTTTTATATTGAGTTGTATTGCAGAATTAATCAGGTCAATTTGCAACTTTCTTAATTCTTCTTAGTCTGGGTCGGATTTAAAAACATGCTTTCTGTCTCTTGTCACGGGGACCACATTCCAGTTATTATAGGGACAGTTGTTACACAATGCCTTGGCTCTAAACACTATATGCCGCCTTCAAACCACTGACGATGGCAGCCATGTTTGTGTGTTCAACCACTGCAGGAAGTCTCTGTCTGAGTGGCTGTCTGGCACTAGTGAAATTAGACTGCTTCTGAGTGTTGCTCTAATGTTGTTGTCTCATCTCTGCATCAGGATGGGAGGAGGAGCAGGTGGGCAGCGCCAGCATCCTGCGCCTCATCTTCCAGGGACGCTTCCTGCATGGCAGCGTCACCCTGGGCGGTACTTGATGGACCCTCTTATACACACACACCATGCTACCGGGCTAAAATACACTAGTGAATACTGTATGACCTTTGTCCTTTGAAATTAATTCTGATTTAAAATGTGCCACAGTTGAGGACATTCACTGTAATGAACTTGTCATCAAAGATGGAGAATGGACATTCTGAGCATGCTTACTAATGCCATAATTAAAGAGGATTATCTTGTGATTATATATTCTGCATATGAATTGTTCATTGTCTGTCCTTTTTATTTTCAAAGCTTTAAAGCTGCCCCCTGGCCGAACAACTGTCATGCACTTGGTTGCCAGAGAGACCCTGCCAGAACCTAACTCCCATGGTGAGAACCTTTCTCTTGCGCTCTCTGGTTGTCTGACTCATCCCATCACCTAGCTGTCATGGACCAGTGGTGGGAAAACATACCCAATTGTAAAAATGCCTTAACTTCTCTAGGGTATGTGGGACGCCACCTCGTCAACAGCCAGTGAAACTGCAGGGCGCCAAATTCAATACAACAGAAGTCCCATAATTTAAATTCCTCAAACATACAAGTATTTTACACAATTTTTAAAGATACACTTGTTGTAAATCCAGACACAGTGTCCGATTTCAAAAAGGTTTTACGACGAAAGCACACCAAACGATTATGTTAGGTCAGAACCAAGTCACAGAAAAAGACAGCCATTTTTCCAGCCAAAGAGAGGAGTAACAAAAAGCAGAAATAGAGATAAAATGAATCACTCTTCATCAGATGACACTCATAGGACTTCATGTTACACAATACATGTATGTTTTGTTCGGTCAAGTTCATATTTATATCCAAAAATCTGAGTTAAGGCGGGACGCTACTGTCTAACTTGGCCAAAAGCCAGAGAAAATGCAGAGCGCCAAATTCAAATAAATTACTATAAAAATCAAACTTTCATTAAATCACACATGAAAGATACCAAATTAAAGCTACACTGGTTGTGAATCCAGCCAACATGTCAGAATTCAAATAGGCTTTTCGACGAAAGCAAACGATGCTATTATCTGAGGATAGCGCCATAGTAAACAAAGAGAGAGAAGCATATTTCAACCCTGCAGGCGCGACACAAAACGCAGAAATAAAAATATAATTCATGCCTTACCTTTGACGAGCTTCTGTTGTTGACACTCCAATATGTCCCATGAACATCACAAATGGTACTTTTGTTCGATTAATTCCGTCGATATATATCCAAAATGTCCATTTATTTGTCGCGTTTGATCCAGAAAAACACTGGTTCCAACTTGTGAAACGTGACTACAAAATATCTCAAAGGTTACCTGTAAACTTTGCCAAACATTTCAAACTACTTTTGTAATACAACTTTAGGTATTTAACGTAAATAATCGATAAAATTGAAGACGGGATGATCTGTGTTCAATACAGGATTAAAGCAAACTGTAGCTAGCTTTCTGGTCACGCGCCTCTAACAAACAGGACACTTCAGGTGACTCTTGTTCAAGATGGCCGTACTTCTTCATTACACAAAGGAATAACCTCAACCAATTTCTAAATACTCTTGACATCCAGTGGAAGCGGTAGGAACTGCAAGAAGGTCCCTTAGAAATCTGGATTCCCAATGAAAATCCATTGAAAAGAGTGACCTAAATAAACAATTCTGAATGCTTTGTCCTGTCGGTTTCGCCTGCTAAATAAGTTCTGTTATACTCACAGACATGATTCAAACAGTTTTAGAAACTTCAGAGTGTTTTCTATCCGTCTCTACTAATAATATACATATCTTATCTTCTGGGGTTGAGTAGCTAGGAGTTTAATTTGGGCATGCTTTTCATCCAAAATTCCGAATGCTGCCCCCGACCCTAGAGATGTTAATATAATGACACAACTGAAAGTCACCCAGTAAAATACTGCTCAAGTCTGACACGGAACCCAAACCGGCTGCGTGCGTGCACCATCGCGCATACATTTATTTTGTCCCCGCACACTAAACGCGATCACGACAGGCAGGTTAAAATATCAAAACAAACTCTGAACCAATTACATTAATTTGGGGACAGGTCGAAAGCATTAATTACTTATGGCAATTTAGCTAGCTAGCTTGCACTTGCTAGCTAATTTGTCCTATTTAGCTAGCTTGCTGTTGCTAGCTAATTTGTCCTGGGATATAAACATTGAGTTATTTTACCTGAAATGCACAAGGTCCTCTACTCCGACAATTAATCCACACAAATGGTCAACCGAATCGTTTTTAGTCACCTCTCCTCCTAGTCTTTTTCTTCTCTTGACTTTATATATATTGGCAACTTTCATAAATTAGGTGCATTACCGCCACTGACATCGCTGTTGTATACGTTGCATGTGACAAATACGATTTGATAATTTACAAACGAAGCATGTGTGTGTAGTGAGTCCGCCAGTTCAGAGGAGGTAGGGATGACCAGGGATATTCTGTTGATAAGTGCTTGAATTGGACCATTTTCCTGTCCTACTAAGCATTCAAGATGTAACTTTTGGATGTCAGGGGAAATTTATGGAGTAAAAAGTACATTATTTTCTTTAGGAATGTAGTGAAGTAAATTGTCAAAAATAATACATGTACAGATACCAAAAAATACTACTTAAGTACTTAACACCAGTGTAAGGGACACTGTTGAGCTGTAATTGCTACAGATATAGGCCTTATTGTCCCTTTAAACCTGAAAGCCTGGTGTGATATTTTCTCTTTCGTTGTCTGATGTCAAGTTTCTTTATCGTCCTCTTTGTAGGTCAGCGTAACCGGGAGAAGATCACAGAGAGCAACTGCTGTCTGCTCTTGTAAAAACAACAAACAACAATCCTTTCACTCCCCTCCCCCACATTCATCCTATGCTCGGCTTCTGTCTGCCCGTCAACCCTGGATTTGGGGAGATCACAGGAAGATGGGTCACAGAGCTGTCAGCGGGCGTGTGTTTGTTGCACTCTGGCCCAATCGGTGGCTTAGGAATTATGTAGGTTTTTTTCGTGCCAATTTATTCGAATCGATTTTCTTTTGTTCACCCTTTTGCCAAATTTTGCCTTTCCTTCTCTCTGTTGTAAAATCATGTTAAGAATTTGTACATATAATATCTGTGGTTACCCAGGAGGAGCATATATCCTGTGTAACCGGGGGGAGGGGGATATACAGGTTTTGAAGACTCACCTTACAAAGAAACACTAACAAACTCTTTGGAACTTTGACCCGTACTGTGCATACAGTTGTTTGCATTACCCTTGAAGACACGGCATACAGTATGCTCCATGTGTCTTTCTGCTAATGAAATGGAAGTTCCCACGGGTTTGGCACTTAACTGGGTTGTTTATTTGAAAGTGTGTCTTTGTAAGTTTTATGTATGGTCTTAATCTTCCCATCCCCTTCCCGTCTTAGAGGAAGAGAATCATTTCCTACTGTTATACAAAGTGCCGTCCCCCTCACCCGATGTAGACTGTGTACAGTAGTTGCCTCATACTGGCAGGGAGTGTTTAGTCTGCAATAGCACCAGAGTGGTGCATCTTTCTGTACCATGGGCCACGTGTTCGTTCCTGGACCAACACAGAGGAAGAGTTCAAAGTTGTAAATGGACAGCTGTGTCAACACCTGAGTGGATGTGTGTGACATTGTCATGTTGGATCACCTCCTTGAGGATGAACTGGTTTAGCTAGAAGAAGAATCTAAACTAACTCCTAAGTGTCCTCCCCCTGGTTGTGAAGCCTTGCTTTCTTTTTTTCTCCTCCTTTTTTAAACTGAGTGAAAATACTTTGGAGTGATTCTGAGTGACCATTTTGTGTCATTCTGAATGGCTTACGTCTCTGATCCACATGACCGTTTAGACTGTACCACACCCAGTCTCATGAGGAAGCCCCGTATCCTCGCCACTCCCCGTCTGACCTGAGTGAGGAGTAAGGGAATCGACGCCAGGAGCCAGTCAACCGTGAGGTGGTGGTGGGAGTGCTTCCTACAGGACATAAGGGCTAGAGGCATGGGGGGGAGCAAGGGCTTGGTGAGGGTACCGTCTGGAAATGATGTATTTTTTACCTCCTTTATGTTTGGATGCTGTCTGTTTTTGCCTTTTTGATTTTTGATTCATTCTGTAATCATATTAATATTGCAATTTTTTATCTTGTATTGTTTATTCCGTTTTTGTCTGACTCCTGTTAATTGAATGCTTTTTGTTCCAGGGGTTGTATGTATATGTCTGGGAATGTAGATCATGTTCTGTGTGTCAGTGGATGGGCTGGGGAGATGTCTGTGTAGTAAGACAGTATGGCTGCGTTTACACAGGCAGTCCAATTCGGATATATATTTCAGTTATTGGCCTTGTTTTTTTTGACCGAAAAGCTCTGAAAAAGATCTTATGTGAAAGGTCAAAAGACCAGTTAGTGGAGAGAAAAATATCAGAAATGGGCTGCCTGCGTAAACCCAGCCTTAGTGTATTTGAGAGTGAGTAATGGGTGTGTGTTTGTCAGGTGTGTGTGTGCTCTTGCGCCTAAATACTGAGTGTGTGTGTGTGCTCTTGCGCCTAAATACTGAGTGTGTGTGTGGGTGAGAACTGTGGGATAGTTATGCAGGTGGTTGAGTAGGCGGGCGATTGGTCTTGGGTGGCTGTGGTTTCCATGGAAACATGGCTCCTTCCTTTGAGTGAGTCTTTTGGTTAGTGTGTGTCAACCAATGTCACTGCTATGAAATTTATCTCAATCTGAATAAATGTAAAAAAAAAAATTAAGTGATCTGCTTTAAGGTATTATAAATTAATAAACATTAAATATGACTTGTTTTTTTTACTAAAAGGAACAGGGGAGTAGAAATCAAGTTAATTAAGCAGTGTTGGGGAGTAGTGAACTACATGTAGTTCAACTAGTCATTTAATTACATTTTGCAGTAGCTCGGTGGTAGTTGAACTAAATTCTAATCTAGGTAGTGTTTTCAGTAGCTTGGTGGTAGTTGAACTAAATTCTAATCTAGTTAAGTAATGAACTACTGAAACCTGTTTGCCGTGTAGCGAACTACTGGAACAACACTACTTTTTAGCTAAAATATGGGTGAAGTAGGCAATCACTTCCTTTTATTTTGTCGTCAGACCTGCCTTATTCTCATTTGAAACATTTTCTTAACGTAAGACCCCCAAGGTGATCTGTTCTTGCAATTTGTAGTCCGACAGTTCAGGTTTTTTTTCCGGAAATAGTTTGGCTGTATTGAACTACTTTTTCAAAGTAATTTTTTAAAAGTCAACCATATTTCTAAAGGGTAGCTTAAATTCTTTCAGTGGGAAGTAATTGGTAGTTTGAATTATGTTTTCAGAGTATCTTCCCCAACACTAGTTAAGCATGTGGCTTGCCTCTGGGTGGCAGTGTTGTGTAGATACTCAATAATCTCGCAGTGTCCTCCTAGTCATCCTGGGCTGAGGCATATTACTCTTCCAACACCTGCTTTAGTTCCATACTGGTAAGATTAATACCTCTTTCGCCATCCTCTAAGGGCAAAATGTTGATGTTGGCTGTTATATAAACACAGTTTTCCTCTGATTAATAATGATTGGCTGGCTTTATCTATTATTCAGAGGTTCTTTGCAATGAATTGGTTAAGTAGGAGACTGATAGTTACTCTCCAGTATCACATAAATGACATTAACAAAGGATAAGAATGAGTGTGACTGATGGATTACTGTATGTGGACTTGGATAACTAAAATGTAATCGGTCACCAGATTGGTTTTAGAATGTGTTCAAAGAGTCAAATATTAGTGTTGCTTCCGGTGTTGGAAATAAGTTTGGGCATCTTGGATTCTGTCTGAGACTTAGACCCCATTATAAAAGGCTTTTTATGTCGTGATGATTGAGTCGTAACATTTGGTTGAGCTGTTATTATTCGATATGTTCTCTCCCGTCTGTTTTGGAAAAATCTGGTTATGACGCATAGCCAAGGGAGCTCCAGGTTTCCAGTTGATGTTGGCAAAAACGTCAAGCCCCCTGAATTATTCTAAAACCTAGTGCCGTTCTTAATCTTTTTAAATCAAACTACTTGTCCTTCCATGCATCTGCTCATGTCTCTCTGTCTGGCAGCTTCAAGTTTTCTGTCTGGCAGTGGATTTAGTAAGAACACACAGGGAAGATGAGCAAGATGGTCATGAGAGGGGTCTGAACTGTGAGGTGATAACCAGACCTGGAAACAGGGAAGCAGCATCTGTTGAAAGCATTGCTACTCCAAACTGTTTCAGGATGAATAACTTTGCGGTATTGCATGAGCCGGGGCACGTGCGGTCAGTCAGTCGAGTGTGTTAGAGTGGGCCCCGATCCAGGGTTAACAACCAAGAGAAACGGAACCACACGGTTCAGCTGGGCCATCTCTTGGGGTGGTGTGCTATGCTGCTGTGGTGGTGGTAATGGGGAGGGGGGAGTCTAGCTGCCGTACCCAGCTTCCTCTGACATTGGCTGGGGACTCTTTGCAGGGAAGCTGTGATGTGGCGCAGCGGAGGACTGTCTTTCTAGAGATTTCTGGGAGAGCCTGGGAGAGCCATCTCTCTTTTCCCCTCTGCCTGGGCTCTATCTGTTTCTCACACTCCCCCTCCTGCTTCCCTCCTTTCTCCCTCTCTCTCTCCGAGGCCCTCTGCAGGCACTCTAGGTAATAGGTGTGTCAACATCATAAAAGTGATAGATGTGTAAGGCTGTTCACCGGCAGGGGGGTTGTGACTTAGAAATGTTTTTTTCCTCTGTTTTTTAAGCCTACCAGAATCCCTTTCCCCCTTCTCGCTTCTGGCTAGTGCAGAGCCTTTTTGCCTTGTCAGTCCCACTTAAATTAAAACCAGCTGTGAATGCACACAAACACACACACACACACACACACACATACACACACAGTTGAGCACAGACTGAGGACAGGCTACTGATACCACAGACTCTGGGCTTGTCCATTTTTTTATTTTTTATCTGTCAGCCTTTCTATGCGGTCTGGTTAGTCAGACAGCAGTGGGAGAAAGCCAGATGGGATGTGTCGCTGTCTATGTGAAAGTGGTTGTACACTCGTGCCTATTTGTTAAGGTGTGTGCATTTATTTGTCTGTGTTTTTTTCTATAAACCAGAAACCCACTGAGAGTGGAGTTATGAGAGATCAGTAGGCCAATATGAAAACACACACATCCACCACACACCCACACACACAGCGGGGTGTCAATGAGTGAATGAGTGTTCACACCCTGACTTCAGTAGTCTTTCTCCTCTCCACTCCCATCTCCAATCATCCCCTCTCCTCCTAATTGGAAAAATTACTCCAGTTCATATGACTCCTTCGTTCCACATGAACAGACCCGACACTAGACAGAAGTCAGGGACAGGACGTGGAGTTCGTTCTGGCGTGTGAAGGGGGAAGGGTATGGCAATCAACATAGTCCTACTGTTTTCACAGCCAATAAGCAACGGCACCACTGTAGAACTGTCAAACACCAGGCAGCATTTCGCTACATCATTTTTTCCTTTGGCCGTTTATTTTACCAGATGGTCCCTTGTGCTCAATAGCATGCCACTGTAAAAAGGGGCAGGCCAGAGCAGGGGGGCTTGACAACAATATAGACTCTGTACCTCACAAAGCAGGGGTGACCAGGTGAGAATGAGAGAGAGTAGTCTAAAGAGAGCAGATACCCAGGAGGGGAGCCCCGCCTGAGGCATCCTGAGATTTAATCTGCTGCTCCCACAGGTTTCTAGACCGATTAATCAACAGTAAAGCGAATATAAACCATTATGTACGCTTGCCTCCTTGTGGTCTCTTCTGTTTCAATCTCACAGTCTTCTGTCTTCCTGCCTCAGACACACTCTCATACACAACACATTTAGATCCTCTCAGATCACATCATTAGGTCCTGCTTATGTACTGCACTGGTAAACATGCTTTTAAATGAAATTCCTTTACTCTGCTTTTAGGGATTTTCTTCTTAGTCTAGAACCCCAACCAGCGTATTAAGAGTATTATAAAACAGGTGGTTCGAGCCCTGAATGCTGATTGGCTGACAGCCGTGGTATATCAGACCTTATACCAAGGGTATGACAAAGCATTTATTTTTTCTTCTCTAATTACGTTGGTAACCAGTTCATAATAAAGGGCAAGTACAGTTCCCGCTCAGCCCAGTCAAAACTGTTCGCTGCTCTGGCACCCCAATGGTGGAACAAACTCCCTCACGACGCCAGGTCAGCGGAGTCAATCACCACCTTCCGGAGACACCTGAAACCCCACCTCTTTAAGGAATACCTAGGATAGGATAAAGTAATCCTTCTAACCCCCCCCCCCCCCCCCTTAAAAGAGTTAGATGCACTATTGTAAAGTGGTTGTTCCACTGGATATCATAAGGTGAATGCACCAATTTGTAAGTCGCTCTGGATAAGAGCGTCTGCTAAATGACTTAAATGTAAATGTAAAAAATAATAGCAATAAGGCACCTCGGGGGTTTGTGATATATGGCCAATATACCATGGCTAAGGGCTAAGTCCACAAGAACAGCCCTTCGCTGCATATATCACACCACCTTGGGCCTTTTTGCTTAACTATCATCCATCCCATTGACAGTAGCCCCCACCACACACACATGTGCATAGGAAAGTAGAAATGAACAGAGGAAAGGAAGATAGGCGAGAGGTTAAACGGATAGCAATACAGTGCATTCAGAAAGTATTCAGACCCCTTCCCTTTTTCCAAGAATGATCAATGGAAACAGGATGCACCTGGGCTCAATTTGAAGTTTCATAGCAAAGGGTCTGAATACTTATGTTAATATGTATTTCTGTCTTTCATTTTTTATAAATTTTCTAAAATGTCATTTTGGGGTATTGTGTGTAGATTGATGAGGGGGAAAAAAATATTTTACCAATTTTAGAATAAGGCAACAAAATGTGGAAAAAGTCAAGGGGTCTGAATACTTTTTGAATGGACAATATGTCATGGCCAGGATAAGAGCCACGTTAAGCCTCTTTGGATGAATTGATTTGCTGAAGATAATAAATTAGCGCTGGTGTTAGTGGAAGTATGACTATTAGCAGTGGTATTAGTGATCATTTGTGATTGAATAGTAATCTCTGCCAAGACAGAGTCCTCTATGGGTTCCCCACCTCACTAGGGGCTGGCGATCAAAATACAAATAGGGCCGGTTGATGTTTTTCTACAGTAACATTTTTCCAGAGATTTGTTTGGATTATTTGGCTTGGCTCTCTGTATGCTCATTGTTAGAGCAGGGCGAGTGGTCACTTTAGGGGACTGGTTTCTAGCCAAACTCTTTCTCTGGCTTCCCTTGAAATGAAAGGAGAAAAAAAAGATAGGAGGAATAACATTATAAAGAATTTTTTTTAAAAGAGGAGCTGGGCCAAAACTTGATGACTGCGTGCCTTCCGGAGTGGTTCAGATTATAAATAATCAGTTCCCTCTGACAGCTATACTTCTTGACCATCTTTGTGTTTGATTATACTTTAGTCATCAAAGTTGAATTATTTAGCTTAATCAAAACAGTTTAGCGGTTTTGGTCAACCGTGTATTGTGAATGTATCCATTGTCGGTTTTAGAAGTCTACCAATGGATGCTTGTTATGGTGCTGCTCCACCAAACAGCCATGATCTTTCAATATAAGGACAGTATACATTTTCAGTATAGATATTCCGACAGCTGTTGTTGTTGGTTTACACAAATCTTACCACAAAAGAACATTGTTTAATGCTGATTTATGATAATTCATATTTCGCTCCAGCTTTGATTATATGACATTCGTTACATCTCTGGTCTGCTGTCATGAATATGTATCTTTAATGGCTTCCATTTGGTTCATATTTGCATTTTCTCATCCCTCTGTTTTCCTTTCGTGATGGTGATGATGATTTATGAATGGGTGGCTCTGGTTTCTGCATCTCCTCAGTGGCTCAGACACTCAACTCCCGAGGCACCTGAAAGATGAGTAGTATTGGCAAGGCGTTGTTTGTTTGAAGTTTGGTGTCTATATCATGTCTATGACTGTTTAGTAGATGTGCTAATTGTGTTTTGGATCAATGGACTCAAAGGGGATGAGAAGTGACCTAATCTGGGCATGTGCCCATCTCTTTAATACCTTCCTCATCCACTGACCTACACAGTGGTGCTGTGAGACTCGACTGGACCATAGACATATATGAAACTGGACTCAAACCGCCTGGTCAAAATAGTCTATGACACCATTCCAACCAACTAATCCCAGTTGCGTGAGTATTTGAGAGTGTTTCCAATTATTGTGAAATTGTGAGTGTGTTCTGTGTGTGTGAGAAAGTGGGTGTCTCCCTCCAGTATGTAATTAAATACATGTTTTTATATGTTTATGGGTGTTTGCACAGTATCTGCAAATATTAATGCTGTATTTCAATTATATTGATTGCCTTTATCTAAGTGAGAGATCATAAGGGGTTCACTGTCAGCTGGGGGTATGATCCGGAGGTCTGCCCATTGCCCAACCATTTTACACTACATTACTGCTCTTATCCACACTAATGGGCTCTCTTGGTGGGATTCCCAATGGTGATGGGGATTTAAATACCTGGCCCCTCGCCCACCACAGCTGTGCATGGATACATTTTGGCTGCATGTCTGCTGTAGGCATTATGATGCCATTTATCAAGTTGTTCCATCGAACTCCAAACCGGCATGAGAGTACCAATGAATCAAACTCCACCTGTTCATTTTAAATGGGATTCCCATCCAACGTACAGTGTATGGGGATTGACTTGAGTCCAATGATGAACCCTTATGGATCCACAATGGATTGGTGTGGTTGTTTGTGGTCTGACTTTGCAGTGACTGACCGTGTTGATTACATAGAGTCAACACAGAGTCAAGACATGGGCCGGCCTAACCTTGGCCTAGTTGAATCTGACATCTCAGCATCTCCATCAGAGGGTAGGATTTCACTGTTAGTCTACACCTGTTGTTTATGACACGTGACAAATAAAACGTGCATTGATTCAGATGAGGGAGTGTAGGGAGCCAGCGGGTTAACGGACAAGGTTGGACGGTACTGAGATCCGCCCGGCTTCACTAAGGTCCTGTGTTGCATTGTTGAATGTCCTCTGCAGTTTCCTGGTGTTACAGCCAAAGAAAAGGGCAAAAACACCACTTGGAAGATGAATAAAGAAAACTAAAGGGTAGAGGATGGAAAGTGTCCCAAAAGAGAACAGAGTGCGAAAAAGAGAGGGTGGGAAAGGTGAGGATCAGGGGAGGGAAAGTGATAGAGAGAGAACGGTGCTGAGAGTTTGCTGCATCTCATTGCTGAGTAAAGGGAGAAGACACTGTCCCTGAGGGGTTTGGTCTCTATTCTTCATCTGTGTGCTATGCTGATTCCCTGTGCCTGGGTCTCTGGGCTGGGAAGGGTGATTCAGGGACGGGTTTCCATGGCTCAGCATGAGGCCCATCTGTCTGTCACGTGGAGTCTGGGCGACTCATGAAAAGAAACATCAATATCTAACAACACGGAGCCAGCAGAAGTGAATTCAGCCGTCCCTCGTTCCAGGACCACCACATATAACTCCCTCTTGCTTGTTCCGTGTACTGTTTACTCCAGAGCTATTTGTTATTCCGTTTGATGCTGTGTCTCTCCAACCAGTCTCTCTGTTTACATCCGTCTGCTCAGCATTATTTATGACATCAACAGATGGATTTGATAAAGCAGGGGGGATTTGTTAGAGTACTTCAATTGGAACTATGTTGTAGTCAATGAAGCAATACATACTGACCTCCATGTGAACTAGCAGTGAGTGTTCATACCTCTTGTCTCTGTCGGTCTGTCTGAGGGTTCTGTCCTGCTGGGCCTCAGAGGCTGGGAAGCCAGCAGCGGGTGTAGGGGAGCAGGAGCCAGTGGTGCTGATAGCAGCAACAAGTAAAGGTCACGTTGACTGTATATTTCTGCCGAGCTGTGGATATTATGATTTAATGACAGCAGATTTGTGTTTGGGTTCTTCACAGGTCTCCGTTTATGGAGACTGAGAGAGAGGATGAACCAGATCCATCCCTGTTTTTGTCTGTTCTCTCAGAGTATGTGTTGTGGTTGAAAGGACATCTGGGAATTGTTGGGGAGTAAACTGAGTTAAACATGGTGGATCTGGTGAACCAACGCTCTTTTTAAGCAAGCACACGTAAGATGCTGCCAAGACACAGGCACATACAAAACATGACCAAAAGTATGCTCGTCGAACATCTCATTCCGAAATCATGGGCATTAATATGGAGTTAGTCCTCCATTTGTCACTATAACAGCCACAACTCTTCTGGGAAGGCTTTCCACTAGATGTTGGAACATTGCTGCGGGAATTCAGCCACAAGAGCATTAGTGGGGTTGGGTACTGATGTCGGGCGATTAGGCCTGGCTCACAGTGGGCGTTCCAATTCATCCCAAAGGTGTTCGATGGGGTTGAGGTCAGGGCTCTGTGCAGGCCAGTCAAGTTCTTCCACAGGCCGATCTCGACAAACTATTTCTGTTTTCTTCTCGCTTTGTCCACAAACTGTTGCCACAAAGTTGGAAGCACAGAATTGTCTGGAATGTCATTGTATGCTGTAGCATTAAGATTTCCCTTCACTGGAACTAAGGACCCTGAACCATGAAAAACAGCCCCAGACCATTATTCCTTCTCCACCAAACTTTACAGTCGGCACTATGCATTGGGGCAGGTTGCGTTCTCCTGGCATCCGCCAATCCCAGATTCTTCTGTCGGACTGATAGATGGTGAAGCGTGATTCATCACTCCAGAGAACGCGTTTACACTGCTCCAGAGTCCAATGGCGGCGAGCTTTACACCACTCCAGCCAATGCTTGGTGTTGCGCATGGTGATCTTAGGCTTATGTGCGGCTGCTCAGCCATGGAAACCCATTTCATGAAGCTCCAGACGAACAGTTATTGTGCTGACGTTGCTTCCAGAGGCAGTTTGGAACTCGTGGTGAGTGTTACAGATGATTTTTATGCGCTTCAGCACTCAGCGGTCCTGTTTTGTGAGCTTGTGCTGTCTACCCCTTCGAGGCTAGGCAGAGCATAATTTGAACAAACTGACATGTTGGAAAGGTGGCATCCTATGACGGTGCCACGTTGGAAGGGACACTTCAGTAAGGCCATTCTACTGCCAATGTTTTTCCTATGGAGATTGCATGGCTGTGTGCTCAATTTTATACACCTGTCAGCATCGGGTGTGGCTGAAATAGCCGAATCCACTAATGTGAAGGGGTGTCCACATACGTTTGTATATATAGTGTAACTTAATAACACCTCATTCCAACTTGTGCTCAGGATAGGAAAAAATAAATCATGCACATCCACACGTGGCACCAAACTGGTCTCAGAGCATTTTGCATTATTCTGTACGTAAATCCAAGACACCCCATTTAGTATGATATGTGATGTTTGGTATGGTTAGATAAGACAGATGGTTAATTAAGGCAAAAGCAAAAGGAGGGTGGATGGGTGGGCGTATATTGCGCGTGTAACCTAATTAACCTACTGTCTTTATCAGTGATTGAAATGCACTGTATACAAAATTGTGTACAAAGTCCATAGGCACAATTTATTTATGAAAAGGTTGAAGTTGAAAGTGTAACAGCATAACACATTCTTTCATCTTGTACTGCTTCTCTAATCTTGTACTGTTCAAACCATTTTAATTTTGGTTACTTAAGACAGAAACGATAGGAGGGAGATTGGTCGGGAAGGAAGAATGGGCGTATAATGCAAATGTATAGCAACCCAAAGGTTGTGTGTTTGAATCTCATCACAGATAACTTGAGCATTTTCGCTAAATAGCGACTTTGCAACTACTTACTACTTTTTAGCTACTTTGCAATTAGCTAACCATTCTACCAAACCATAACCATAACCCCTTTAACCTAACTCCTAAATGTAACCCTAACCCTAACCCCAAGCCTAGCAAACGTTAGCCACCTAGCTAGAATTCGTAACATATCATACGTTTTGCAAATTCGTAACATATTGTACGTTTTGAAAATTCGGACATATCATACAAATTATAATTAGTAACATATTTTACGAAATGGGTGATGGACATCCACAAAATAATTTATATCATACTAAATAGAGTGTCTCGGATTTATGCACAGAATAATACGAAATGCTCTGAGACTAGGTTGGTGGCACGGGAGCTGAGCAAAAAGAAAAACTAGTCAAAATATACAATACTCACAAAAGAAAGCAGACATTCACTTTCTTTTTCTAGAAGGTCTAAGCACCCTTTTAGCAATGATGGTCAGTGCTTCTCAAGGAAAGGTGAAGAAGTGAACCGTGGCAGCCTGACACTGAAATTATTGTTATGGGTCGCTAATAAGAAATGTTGCATATTATATGACAGCTGGTTCTGATTTGGCTTCTCCCTACAGTTTAAGCAGACTGGGTCCTGGAGGAGGTCAATGGCTGCAGTTTGCAGACCTCTGTCATGCTGCCTGAGACCCTGCAGACCAAGGTGATTGATTCACAGTCCCCTTATACACACGGTTTATCCTCTCCGTCTGTCCCCAAGGTGCCGAACGGACCCACTCTGTCTCCCAAATGCGATTCAAACTCACAAATGCATAACAATTAACATTGCGTGAGTGAAAGAGGGAGGGAGAGATCAAGTGATAAAGAGATAGAGAGTATGCTTAAATTGGCCCATTTGTTAGTATGTATATTCTCTGTTGAATAAGAGCGTATTTGATGTGGAAGAGCCAAGTGATTGGAGGGGTGAATGGAGGTTGAACTTAAACACAGAGATACAGCTGCAGCCCAGCCTGTCTGTGTTGGTCCTTGGCCTGGCCTAGTGCCTGCAGTTCTGTCAGCCCGTCCCTCAAATGGTAGTATTCACAGACGAGTGTCAGCAACAGGGAGTCTGCAAGCCGTCTACAGCCCTGCTAGCAGTCTGTGCAGCAAAGTTACAGGAATTTACTACGCTAGAGCAGGAAGAGAGAGTGGATAGGAGACATTTATTGTAAACACTGCTTGTTTTTTTTTGTGACAGGCAAACGAAAAGTAATTTTTTATGTGTGTAGTACACGATTTTGTATACAGTGCCTTTCAATGACAGATATGACAGAAACGATAGGAGGGAGGTTGGTCAGGGAGGATGGGTGGGTGTTTAACGCAACCCTCTAGCAACCAAAGGGTTTTGTGTTCTAAGCTCATCACAAATAACTTTAGCATCACACTAATTAGCTACTTTGCAACTACTTAGCATGTTAGCTAACCCTTCCCCTAACCTTAACCATTTAACCATTTAACCTAACTCCTAAACCTAACCCTTTAACTTCTTAGCTAGCATGTTAACTAACCTTAACCCCTAACCCTGACCTTAATCAATAGCCTAGCTGACGTTAGCCACCTAGCTAGCCTCGCTAACGCTAGCAACAACAAATTGGAATTTGTTTAATGTACACGAATGCATTATGAAGAAAGAAAATCATGTAATAAGCACAAAATGCATTGTGATGAAAATTGTGTAATACACACTAAAAAGTAGATTTTTTTGTGTGTTTGTGTCTATTTCACAATAAGGTGAAAGGTGATTACCCAGATCTATGTTTACAGTGATGCCAGTTTTACTTTTACCCTGTAGTTTTCAAAATGTAATGGTTTGTTGGTCAGCCATGGTTTGATTGATTTCATGCCAGGTAAAGCACTCAGATGCAATGGTGAGAAAGTGACAGAAAAGCAGATGTGGTTGGCTGTAAAGTTGACAATGGCAGATATGGCTCTGAATCAGTCACTTGCAGTACTTATTCCCACACTGTCTAACCTCTCTCCCTCTCTATTTCTCTCTCTCTCTCTTCCTCTCTCCTGTCTTCTCTCCTTGGTGTGACTATTTGGAAGGCAGCAGCCTGTGGATGTGAGGTGGAAATGAAGAAATAGCTGTCTGAATTTGGAGGATTAGCTGTCTTTTAAATCCATCACTTTTAAGTGCACACACATGCATAGAAACCAGAACCCCCCCCCACACACACACTGTACTTGTTTCATAGTTGCACAGATTGAGACATAGTTCCAAGATGGCGTAGCAGTCGGACGTGTGTTTGTATTGTCCTGTATTGTCCTGTAGCGTGTAAATAGTAAATAGTCTTCGTATTTTTCGTATACATTTCGTATATATTTTAATTTCACTTTCCATCTAGGAACTGAATATACATTCCTACATTCCGCCTCACCCAATGTGGTACGGACCTGCTATTTTTTTTATACTTTAGAACCGTAACCCCAAGCAGAAGCTAGCCAGATAACTAGCTACTAGCTAGTAGTCAGTTAGCCACTGCTGCGGTCTTCACCCTCAACTCGGACACAGCCAGCTTCAATACCGGGCCAACACCTGCCAGTCTGCAAGCGCGATATCAACCGAGAGCATATAGGACTGCTTTTTCTCTACCACATCACCGGATTCCTGACGCAAGCTCTGGACAATTACACCGTATCATCACAGCTAGCTAGCTGCAACCGAGTGGCTACTACTGGCTAACACCTCTGTCCCGAAGCAAGCACCAGTTAGCCTTGAGCTAGCCTCGAGCTAGGCCCATCTGCCGGCTAGCTGCAAGCGCGATATCAACCCAGAGCATATAGGACTGCTTTCTCTCTACCACATCACCGGATTCCTGACGCAAGCTCTGGACAATTACACCGTATCATCACAGCTAGCTAGCTGCAACCGAGTGGCTACTACTGGCTAACACCACTGTCCCGAAGCAAGCACCAGTTAGCCTTGAGCTAGCCTCGAGCTAGGCCCATCTGCCGGCTAGCTGAAGAGCTAGCGCTAGCGCCACTGCGCCAGACCCCCTCCGTCTGAGCAGACCACCCCCCGGGCTACTAACTTTATACGCCGCGTGCTAGCTTAGTGGAGGCCTCCTCTGCTCCATCTACGGCTGCCCCCTGGACACTATGATCACTTGGCTACATAGCTGATGCATGCTTGACTGTCCATTAATTCACGGTACTCCATTCTGTTTATTTGTGTTTTACCTGTCGGCTCTGTGCTTTAACTCAGGATCTGTGTGTAGTTAATCCGACCCTCTCTGCCTAGTCGTCGCCATTTTTACCTGTTGTTGCTGTGTTAGACTAACACCCTGTTATTGCTGCTGTTATCTTACCTGTTGTTTTAGCTAGCTCTCCCAATCAAGACCTGCAATCACTTTATGCCTTATTGTATGTCTCTCTCAAATATCAATATGCCTTGCATACTGTTGTTCAGGCTAGTTTTCATTATCATTGTTTTGGTTTGCAATGGACCCTGTAGTTCCACTCTCCGTACCTCTGATACCCCCTTTGTCCCACCCCCCACACATGCGGTGACCTCACCCATTGAGACCAGCATGTCCAGAGACACAACCTCTCTTATCATCACCCAGTGCCTGGGCTTGCCTCCGCTGTACCCGCGCCCCTCCATACCCCTGTCTGCACATTATGCCCAGAATCTATTCTACCACGCCCATAAATCTGCTCCTTTTATTCTTTGTCCCCAACGCTCTAGGCGACCAGTTTTGATAGCCTTTAGCCGCACCCTCATCCTACTACTCCTCTGTTCCTCGGGTGATGTGGAGGTAAACCCAGGCCCTGCATGTCCCCAGTCACCCTCATTTGTTGACTTCTGCGATCGAAAAAGCCTTGGCCTCATGCATGTCAACATCAGAAGCCTCCTCCCTAAGTTTGCCTTACTCACCGCTTTAGCACACTCTGCCAATCCTGATGTCCTTGCCGTGTCCGAATCCTGGCTTAGGAAGGCCACCAAAAATTCTGAGATTTCCATACCCAACTATAACACTTTCCGTCAAGATAGAACTGCCAAAGGGGGAGGAGTTGCAATCTACTGCAGAGATAGCCTGCAAAGTTCTGTCATACTTTCCAGGTCTATGCCCAAACAGTTCGAACTTCTAATTTTAAAAATTAATCTCTCCAGAAATAAGTCTCTCACCGTTGCCGCCTGCTACCGACCCCCCTCAGCTCACAGCTGTGCCCTGGACACCATCTGTGAATTGATCGCTCCCCATCTAGCTTCAGAGTTTGTTCTGTTAGGTGACCTAAACTGGGATATGCTTAACACCCCGGCAGTCCTACAATCCAAGCTTGATGCCCTCAATCTCACACAAATCATCAAGGAACCCACCAGGTACAACCCTAAATCCGTAAACATGGGCACCCTAATAGACATTATCCTGACCAACCTGCCCTCCAAATACACCTCTGCTGTCTTCAATCAAGATCTCAGCGATCACTGCCTCATTGCCTGTATCCGCCACGGGTCCGCGGTCAAACGACCACCCCTCATCACTGTCAAACGCTCCCTAAAACACTTCTGCGAGCAGGCCTTTCTAATCGACCTGGCCCGGGTACCCTGGAAGGATATTGACCTCATCCCGTCAGTTGAGGATGCCTGGTCATTCTTTAAATGTTACTTCCTCACCATATTAGACAAGCATGCTCCGTTCAAAAAATGCAGAACCAAAAACAGATATAGCCCTTGGTTCACTCCTGACCTGACTGCCCTCGACCAGCACAAAAACATCCTGTGGCGAACTGCAATAGCATCGAAGAGCCCCCGCGATATGCAACTGTTCAGGGAAGTCAGGAACCAATACACGCAGTCAGTCAGGAAAGCAAAGGCCAGCTTTTTCAAGCAGAAATTCGCATCCTGTAGCTCTAACTCCAAAAAGTTCTGGGATACTGTAAAGTCCATGGAGAACAAGAGCACCTCCTCCCAGCTGCCCACTGCACTGAGGCTAGGTAACACGGTCACCACCGATAAATCCGTGATAATCGAAGACTTCAACAAGCATTTCTCAATGGCTGGCCATGCCTTCCTCCTGGCGACTCCAACCTTGGCCAACAGCCCCGCCCCCCCCGCTGCTACTCGCCCAAGCCTCCCCAGCTTCTCCTTTACCCAAATCCAGATAGCAGATGTTCTGAAAGAGCTGGAAAACCTGGACCCATACAAATCAGCTGGGCTTGACAATCTGGACCCCCTATTCCTGAAACTGTCCGCCGCCATTGTCGCACCCCCTATTACCAGCCTGTTCAACCTCTCCTTCGTATCATCTGAGATCCCCAAGGATTGGAAAGCTGCCGCGGTCATCCCCCTCTTCAAAGGGGGAGACACCCTGGACCCAAACTGTTACAGACCTATATCCATCCTGCCCTGCCTATCTAAGGTCTTCGAAAGCCAAGTCAACAAACAGATCACTGACCATCTCGAATCCCACCGTACCTTCTCCGCTGTGCAATCCGGTTTCCGAGCCGGTCACGGGTGCACCTCAGCCACGCTCAAGGTACTAAACGACATCATAACCGCCATCGATAAAAGACATTACTGTGCAGCCGTCTTCATCGACCTGGCCAAGGCTTTCGACTCTGTCAATCACCATATTCTTATCGGCAGACTCGGTAGCCTCGGTTTTTCTAATGACTGCCTTGCCTGGTTCACCAACTACTTTGCAGACAGAGTTCAGTGTGTCAAATCGGAGGGCATGTTGTCCGGTCCTCTGGCAGTCTCTATGGGGGTACCACAGGGTTCAATTCTCGGGCCGACTCTTTTCTCTGTATACATCAATGATGTTGCTCTTGCTGCGGGCGATTCCCTGATCCACCTCTACGCAGACGACACCATTCTATATACTTCCGGCCCTTCCTTGGACACTGTGCTATCTAACCTCCAAACGAGCTTCAATGCCATACAACACTCCTTCCGTGGCCTCCAACTGCTCTTAAACGCTAGTAAAACCAAATGCATGCTTTTCAACCGTTCGCTGCCTGCACCCGCACGCCCGTCTAGCATCACCACCCTGGACGGTTCCGACCTAGAATATGTGGACATCTATAAGTACCTAGGTGTCTGGCTAGACTGCAAACTCTCCTTCCAGACTCATATCAAACATCTCCAATCCAAAATCAAATCAAGAATCGGCTTTCTATTCCGCAACAAAGCCTCCTTCACTCACGCCGCCAAACTTACCCTAGTAAAACTGACTATCCTACCGATCCTCGACTTCGGCGATGTCATCTACAAAATAGCTTCCAACACTCTACTCAGCAAACTGGACGCAGTTTATCACAGTGCCATTCGTTTTGTTACTAAAGCACCTTATACGACCCACCACTGCGACCTGTATGCCCTAGTCGGCTGGCCCTCGCTACATGTTCGTCGTCAGACCCACTGGCTCCAGGTCATCTACAAGGCTATGCTAGGTAAAGTGCCGCCTTATCTCAGTTCACTGGTCACGATGGCTACACCCACCCGCAGCACGCGCTCCAGCAGGTGTATCTCACTGATCATCCCTAAAGCTAAAACCTCATTTGGACGCCTTTCCTTCCAGTTCTCTGCTGCCTGCGACTGGAACGAATTGCAAAAATCTCTGAAGTTGGAGACTTTTATCTCCCTCAACAACTTTAAAAATCTGCTATCCGAGCAGCTAACCGATCGCTGCAGCTGTACATAGTCCATCTGTAAACTACCCACCCAATTTACCTACCTCACCCCCCATACTGCTTTTATTTATTTACTTTTCTGCTCTTTTGCACACCAGTATCTCTTCTTGCACATGTTCATCTGATGATTTATCACTCCAGTGTTAATCTGCTAAATTGTAATTATTCGATTCATTGCCTACCTCATGCCTTTTGCACACATTGTATATAGATTCTCTTTTTTCTACCATGTTATTGACTTGTTTATTGTTTACTCCATGTGTAACTCTGTGTTGTCTGTTCACACTGCTATGCTTTATCTTGGCCAGGTCGCAGTTGCAAATGAGAACTTGTTCTCAACTAGCCTACCTGGTTAAATAAAGGTGAAATAAAAAAATAAAAAAATAAATAAATATATATATATAAATACAGTATATATATATAGGCCTCAATCAGCGATGGATTCAAATCTGGTCTAAACAATAGCTTCAATAAAGTAATGGGCCAGGGATGAGGCCTGCTGGAATTCTATTAGACCTAGTGTTGCCTCATCTCCCTGTGTTACTGTCACGGCTGTTGAAAGGAGCGGACCAAGGTGCAGCGTGGTCAGCGTACATTTTCTCTTTATTAACTCAAATGACGCCGACAAAACAATAAACAATACAAAACAAACCGTGAAGCTCAAAGGCTATGTGCCCTAAACAAAGTCAACATCCCACAAAGACAGGTGGGAAAAAAGGCTACCTAAGTATGGTTCCCAATCAGAGACAACGATAGACAGCTGTCCCTGATTGAGAACCATACCCGGCCAAAAATAGAAATAGGTGGGCATCTATAGGTGGGCATCTATCCGCGGCGGCGGCTCAGGTGCGGGACGCAGACCCCGCTCCACCACTGGCTCACCCCACTTTGGTGGCACCTCTGGTGCGGGGACCCTCTCTGCCGACCCCGGACTGGGGACCCTCGTTGCGGGCCCCGGACTGGGGACCGTCGTTGGAGGCTCCGGACCGGGGACCGTCGCTGGAGGCTCCTTTCCCTGGATCGTCACTGCAGGCTTCGTGCCATGGATCATCACTGGAGGCTCCGTGCCATGGATCATCACTGGAGGCTTCGTGCCATGGATCATCACTGGAGGCTCCGTGCCATGGATCATTACTGGACCACTGCGCCAGACCTCCCGGGTGGCGCAGTGGTCTAGGGCACTGCATCGCAGTGCTAGCTGCGCCACCAGAGTCTCTGGGTTCGCGCCCAGGCTCTGTCGCAGCCGGCCGCAACCGGGAGGTCCGTGGGGCGACGCACAATTGGCATAGCGTCGTCCGGGTTAGGGAGGGTTTGGCCGGTAGGGATGACCTTGTCTCAGTTATAAAATGTATGCACTCTACTGTAAGTCGCTCTGGATAAGAGCGTCTGCTAAATGACTAAAATGTAAAAATGTAATGGATGCTCCGTGCTATGGATCATCACTGGAGGCTTCGTACGTGGAGCCGGAACAGGTCTCACCGGACTGAGGAGACGTACTGGAAGCCTGGTACGTGGAGCTGCCACAGTGCGTCCTGGCTGGATACCCACTTTAGCTCGGTGAGTGTGGAGAGCTGGCACAGGACGCACTGGAAGGCGCACTGGAGGCATAGTGTGTAGAGCAGGCGCAGGATATACTGGGCCGTGGATGTGCACTGGAGGTCTGGAGCGTAGAGCTGGCACAACGTGTCCTGACTGAATACCCCCTGTACCCCGAAAAGTGCGGGGAGCTGGAACAGGGCGCACTGGGTTGTGCTGGCGAACTGGGGATACCGTGCGTAGAGCTGGCGCCGGATACCCTGGGCCGAAGAGACGCACCGGAGACCAGGAGCGCTGAGCCTGCACAATCCGTCCTGGCTGAATGCCCACTCTAGCACGGCAACTGCGGGAAGCTGGAACAGAGCGCACCGGGCTGTGAATGCGCACTGGAGACACCGTGTGCATCATCGCATAACACGGTGCCTGACCGGTCACACGCTCCCCATGGTAAGCACGGGGAGTTGGCTCAGGTCTAAACCCTGACTCCGCCAATCTCCCCATGTGCCCCCTCCAAAAAATGTTTGGGGCTGCCTCTCGTGCTTGCTTTGTTGTCCTAATTCCTCGTATCGTCGCCGTTCTGCTCTCGCTGCCTCCATCTGCTCCCTTGGACGGCGATACTCTCCTGCCCGCGTCCAGGGCCCTTCTCCATCCAGGATCTCCTCCCATGTCCACTCATCCTGGCCACGCTGCTTGGTCCATTTTTGGTGGGGTCTTCTGTTACGGCTCTCGTTTGTGGTAGGAAGAGTGGACTAAGACGCAGCATGGAAAGTGTTCATGATATTTTATTCAAAAACACTCAAACAAAATAACGAAAGTCAAAAAACTAAAGTGAACTGTTCTGTCAGGCAAAAAAACACTAAACAGAAAACCAGATCCCACAAAACCCAAAAGGAAAATTACAACTTATATATGATCCCCAATCAGAGACAACCATAGACAGCTGCCTCTGATTGGGAACCATACTCAAAGAAATAGAAAACATAGATTTTCCCACCCGAGTCACACCCTGACCTAACCAAACATAGAGAATAATAAGGATCTCTTAGGTCAGGGCGTGACAACCTGTCACTGATTCAAAGGAGACCACTGCTCCACAAAAACACAGGTCAGGCCCATGGAGTAGCAGTAGTGAGAGTATTATCCTCCACTTAAATTAGTTTCATGTCACATGGAAAGTGTCTTAGAGTGGAGGCCTGCTTCTGACATTGGGAGTGAGGGCATTCTTTGTTTCCGTGGTGTTTATAGGCTTAAACAGGGATTCGGACAGCCTCGCCTTTCTTTGAGCTGATTGCTTCAAAGTCCCGTCTACGGCTCCACTGTTCCAGCACGCATGGCCGGGGACCAGAACAGGCCGCCTTGTGAAGGAACAAACCCAATAAAAAAAGTCTGCCTGCCAAAACCTCAGTGAATTCCTGATGAGGGAAAGAATGCAGCAGGAAAATAAGCCACGTTACCGTTCGTTCTCATTTTCCCCTCACTCCTTCCCTTTTTTGATAAACACAAATCCTTCCCTGTTTCCCCCCCCCCCCCCCCCCCCCGCTCCTCTTCCTCACTCAACTCCTCATTCACTTGCACAGTTCTGGCAGAGACTAGGAGAACCATGAAATCCCTCAAGTCCAGTCCAGATCTCTGGCAGAGAGAGAGATGTTGAAAAAAAATAGTTCCACTTGCATTTGAGATCTCAGTAATAGTTAAACATATGCGCTCATCCACTGATAGTTTATCCATTGTTGGAAGGTTTAATTTGTCTTACTGACCCTCTACGAGAAGTGTTAGAGGGTAAATAGGATAGGGTGTGTCGAGTGATTGACTGAAACAGGGCCTGTATATTAGCCTAGCTGTTTCTCTTTATTCCCCAGCCTAGCAGTAGAGTATTGCAGAGGAAATGTCTTGTTATGGAGCTTCAGAGATGTTATGCAGATGGCTGTTTGGTTTCCTCATGTGATTAATGTCAGTTGATTAACCCTGGTTGGGGGCTGCGGAGCAGAGATTGGTAGCTCTACAGCTGCAGATATGACTGAATGATCTGGTAGCAAACGTCCTTGCTCTGTTTGTCAGAACTGGGTTTGGACCTTCTCCATTGAGCATACAGGGAGAGAGAGGGGTGGGGGGTTTCTGCACTGTCCTTCTATGTAACTTTATGTTGATTAAATCACTTCATACTTCAGCAGCTTCACTGCATGGATTTCTTTCTAAAGTCCTCCCTCACTGTTTTGTGGAACTAATTGGGAGTGAGAGGTGAGTTGAAGTACACACACATATTTCCCCTCACCCCCCATGAGTTCCAGTGTGTGGCCACTAAAATATCTGCCTGTCATCGAGTCTGCTCGGTTACCTGGCAACATCCATTGTTCCGGTGGGAGTGTCTCCAGAGAGTGGGTGGGGGCTGATAACATTCCAGGACCTTCCATTGAGGACTCAGGTGCCTCCCTCGGCCAGGCTCATAGCTCTGTAGCGTGTATGTGCTGAAGGACAGGTGTGCTGGTGCGCTGTGCTCTCTGAGCCTTGAAGGTAAAAACCACAGAACCACACCCACTAAAGCCTGTCTGATTCAACTTCTTACTCATAGAGACATGATGTCAATGTGGATATTTAGGGCCAAATATGGACATGTGCAGGTTTAAGGAAGGACTTGACGAAGGAGACAAGGCAGTTAATCTTCTCAATAACACTCTGCAATATACCTCACCTGTCAGTATGGAATCTGTGTGCACAGGGGAGGACAGGGCAATGCGTAAAGTGAGGGCTGAAAGTGAACCTGGAAAGTTCACCTCGAGGTCTGCAGTAAATATTCAACCCTGTTTACCGAACGTTTCGTGGTAGATTTGCTCCTTTCGGCTCAATTATTTGAGTGTTTTTTCTCTCTCCCTCCCTCTTGTGGATACAGGTTTATGAATTATGATCTCTCCCATGTCTTTGGATCAGTTGCAGCAATACATGTTGTGATTCAATAACAACCTGTTTGATGATTTTTCAATATGCGGCATGACATATTGGGGGGAGGGAAGAGGAGATGGGATAAAAGGGTTAGCACAGGAAATAGCGCTGTCTACCTAGTCATGAAGCAGTGGGTTCAAGTGCCTGCAGATGCCCCCAAATATCTGAATCAAAATCTGCATGGGTCCTTGTGCTCTTTAGATACAGGAGCAGTTCATGTATAAAAGGCACTTCTGGATGATCTTTGTTCCTTGTCCTTGCTTCCCTGTTACCCTCCATGGTAGGATTCTAGACATGCCAATGGTGCTTGAATCCACTGGCAGTCGGTGCTGTTTACGATTGGGGAGGACACTTTTTTTCATTCCTACATTTTTTTTTATACTCTCATTCATATTCCATCCACCCAGCTCCATGTAAAATCGATAGCTTTAGGCTACTACGTGATATTTGACTTTAACCAATATCCATCATGAAATTTTATAACGTAGGTGCACAGGTCGAGAGACAAATTGGCGTAATCAAGGTGACAGACAGTGACACATTCAATACCACCTTGCCTGCATCTAGCTCATCTAGGGTATAATCATTAGTCCAAACAGTTGCAAAATATATTTCTTATTGGACAAATTACTTCCATTTAAGATTTTTTTTTTACAGAATCGGCAGAATGAATACACCCCTGATCACCCGCGCAACAGTTCACTTTCATAGAAGCCACATTCAAACAACATCATCACTTTCCTCGTTGTATAATTCCTTCTCGCATCTACGCGCTCTCCTCCTCTCACCGTTTCCCTCAGTTTGTGGACAGTGCACCATACAACAACTGTCTGTGACCAAGAGTAAAAAACTTTCTAAGCCAAACCTTCATACCATAACCGCTAACTGCTGCACAGACTACGTCATTGTCACCATATTAACTAACGTCATAGTCAACATACAGTAGCTAATTGAACTTACGCATTAGTAAACCCACTACAATCATGCAGTACAGTGTACAGCAAGCAGTTTAGCAATTACACTGGCGGGCCCTGGTGGCAATACATTTATAAAACCGAAAGCTTACCTTGACTTGGAAGAGTTCCAATGTTGTAGCCAGCTACCTAACATACAGTGCATTCGGAAAGTATTCAGACCCCTTCCCTTTTTCCACATTTTGTTACGTTACAGCCTTATTCAAAAATTTATAAAATATGTTTTTTTCTCATCAATCTTCACCATAATGACAAAGTGAAATCAGGTTTATATACATTTTTGCAAACGTTTAAAAAAAACTTGTTTGCATAAGTATTCAGACCCTTTGATATGAGACTCGAAATTGAGCTCAGGTGCATCCTGATTCCATTGATCATCCTTGAAATGCTTCTACAACTTGATTGGAGTCCACCTGTGGTAAATGCAATTGATTGGACATGATTTGGAAAGGCACATATAAGGTCCAACAGTTGACAGTGCATGTCAGAGCAAAAACCAAGCCAATGAGGCCAAAGGAATTGTCCGTAGAGCTCCGAAACAGGATTGTGTTGCGGCACAGATCTGGTGAAGGCTACCAAAAAATGTCTGCATGATTGAAGGTCCCCAAGAACTCAGTGGCCTCCATCATTCTTAAATGGAAGAAGTTTGGAACCACCAAGACTCTTCCTAGAGCTGGCCCCTCAGCCAAACTGAGCAATCGGGGGAGAAGGGCCTTGGTCAGGGAGGTGACCAAGAACCCGATGATCACTCTGACAGAGCTCCAGAGTTCTTCTGTGGAGATGGGAGAACCTTCCAGAAGGACAACCATCGCTGCAGCACTCCACCAATCAGGCCTTTATAGTAGAATGGCCAGACGGGAGCAACTCCTCAGTAAAAGGCACATGACACCCAGCTTGGAGTTTGCCAAATAGCCCCTAAAGAACTCTCAGACCATAAGAAACAAGATTCTTTGGTTTGATGAAAACAAGATGGAACTCTTTGGCCACGTCTGGAGGAAACCAGGCAACATCTATACGGTGAAGCATGGGGGTGGCAGCATCATGCTGTGGGGATGTTTTTCAGCGGCAGGACTGGGAGACTAGTCAGGATTGAGGGTCAGATGAACAGAGCAAAGTTCAGAGAGATACTTGTTGAAAACCTGCTCCAGAACGCTCAGGACTTCAGACTGGGGCAAAGGTTCACGTTCCAACAGGACAACAACCCTAAGCACACAGCTAAGACAACACATGAGTGTCTTTGGGACAAGTCTCTGAATGTTCAAGTCTGGTCTCTGTCCCAGCCAGAGACCGGACTTGAACTGGACCAAACATCTCTGGAGAGACCTGAAAATAGCTGTGCAGCGACGCTCCCCATCCAACCTGACAGAGCTTGAGAGGATGTACAGAGAAGAATGGGAGAAACTCTCCAAATGCAGGTGTACCAAGCTTATAGCGTCATACCCAAGAAGACTCAAGGCTGTAATCGCTGCCAAAGGTGCTTCAACAAAATACTAGTAAAGGGTCTGAATACTTAAGTAAATGTAATATTTCAGTTTTTTATTTGTAACAAATGAGCAAAAAAATGTAACAGTCTGTTTTTGCTTTGTTATTATGGGATATTGTGTGTAGATTGATGAGGGGAAAAATCTATTAAATCCATTTCAGTATAAGGCTGTAACCTACCAAAATGTGGAAAAAGTCAAGGGGTCTGAATTCTTTCCGAATGCTCTGTAAATAGCATTCCTCTCTGTTTGCACTGGGTGAGGAGGCTAAATTAGATAGCTGCATTAGTTAGCTAATTAAGTGAAAGTGAAAACAATTCAATGAAATGTAGCTCTCTCTCTCTCTGCTGCTTCTCCTTTATTTTTAAAGAAATGAATTTGTTCAAAACTGTTCAACTATCATTTGTCTCTCTCTTTGAGTCAACTACTCACCACATTTTATGCACTGCAGTGCTAGCTAGCTGTAGCTTACGCATTCAGCACTAAATTCATTCTCTGATATTTTGATTGGGTGGACAACATGTCAGTTCATGCTGCAAGAGCTCTGATAGGTTTGAGGACATCCTCCGGAAGTCATCATAATTACTGTTTAAGTCTATTGAAGGAGGTGAGAACCATGAGCCTTCTAGGTTTTGTATTGAAGTCAATGTACCCAGAGGAGGATGGAAAATAGCTGTCTTCCGGCTACACCATGGTGCTACCCTACAGAGTGCTGTTAAGGCTACTGTAGACCTTCATTGCAAAACAGTGTGTTTTAATCAGTTATTTGGTGGTGTGAATATATTTTGTATAGTTTTATCTAAAAATAATCATGTTTTACTATTTTTATTTTTATGAGATTCATTGAGTAGGATGGTCCTCCTCTTCGTCTGAGGAAGACCCTCCACTTCTTGAATCTCTGTTTGTTGAATGCTTTGGCAGAATTCCTCGAAGACATACCCCAGAATGATCTATTTCATTTTTAATTCAGTTCATTGAAACAAAGGAGGAATTGTGTTATTCAAAATTGAATGGCATGGTTTCCTAGGAAGGGACAAAAGTCCCACACATGAAAATGAAATACCAGCTTCCTTCTATTATTCTATGAATCAGAAAGATTCAAAGACCAGTTGATGTTTTTATACATTGTCCATCTATAAGTGCAGCTCATGCTTAAAGCCTGTTTTTAGGAAGCAAAACTCTTATGTCACTGAGCTATGTGAAACTGTAGTAGTTTTTTTATGATGATGCTACTGTGACACGAAAAATAATGTTTATATTGGGGAAAGTGCTGTGTTATGCACACAGCTGCTAGTCCTGTGGAACATAGCATATTTTATTGCCAAGCTATGGAAGATGTTGTCATAGTTTAGCTTAATTTAGTTTAATTGGCGTCAAAGCTGCAGATTTTAAAACCTCAGATGTTAAGTGCCCTATTAAGGGGACTTTGAGTGGTTCTGAACCTGTTCCCACTGATATTTTGGTGTACAGTCGTGGCCAAAGTTTTGAGAATGACACAAATATTAATTTCCACAAAGTTTGCTGCTTCAGTGTCTTTCGATATTTTTGTCAGATGTTACTATGGGATACTGAAGTATAATTATAAGCATTTCATACGTGTCAAAGGCTTTTAGTGACAATTACATGAAGTTGATGCAAAGAGTCAATATTTGCAGTGTTGACCCTTCTTTTTCAAGACCTCTGCAATCCGCCCTGGCATGCTGACAATTAACATCTGGGCCACATCCTGACTGATGGCGGCCCATTCTTGCATAATCAATGCTTGGAGTTTGTCAGAATTTGTGGGTTTTTGTTTGTCCACCCGCCTCTTGAGGATTGACCACAAGTTCTCAATGGGATTAAGGTCTGGGGAGTTTTCTGGCCATGGACCCAAAATATCGATGCTTTGTTCCCCGAGCCACTTAGTTATCGCTTTTGTCTTATGACAAGGTGCTCCATCATGCTGGAAAAGGCATTGTTCGTCACCAAACTGTTCCTGGATGGTTGGGAGAAGTTGCTCTAGGAGGATGTGTTGGTACCATTCTTTATTCATGGCTGTGTTCTTAGGCAAAATTGTGAGTGAGCCCACTCCCTTGGCTGAGAAGCAACCCCACACATGAATGGTCTCAGGATGCTTTACTGTTGGCATGACACAGGACTGATGGTAGCGCTCACCTTGTCTTCTCCGGACAAGCTTTTTTCCGGATGCCCCAAACAATCGGAAAGGGGATTCATCAGAGAAAATCACTACCCCAGTCCTCAGCAGTCTAATCCCTGTACCTTTTGCAGAATATCAGTCTGTCCCTGATGTTTTTCCTTCGCTGCCCTTCTTGACAGCAGGCCATCCTCCAAAAGTCTTCGCCTCACTGTGCATGCAGATGCACTCACACCTGCCTACTGCCATTCCTGAGCAAGCTCTGTACTGGTGGTGCCCCGATCCCGCAGCTGAATCAACTTTAGGAGATGGTTCTGGCGCTTGCTGGACTTTCTTGGGCGCCCTGAAGCCTTCTTCACAACAATTGAACCGCTCTCCTTGAAGTTCTTGATGATCCGATAAATGGTTGATTTAGGTGCAATCTTACTGGCAGCAATATCCTTGCCTGTGAAGCCCTTTTTGTGCAAAGCAAGGATGACGGCACGTGTTTCCTTGCAGGTAACCATGATTGACAGAGGAAGAACAATGATTCCAAGCACCACCCTCCTTTTGAAGCTTCCAGTCTGTTATTTGAACTCAATCAGCATGATAGAGTGATCTCCAGCCTTTTCCTCGTCAACACTCACACCTGTTCTAACAAGAGAATCACTGACACGATGTCAGCTGGTCCTTTTGTGGCAGGGCTGAAATGCAGTGGAAATGTTTTTTGGGGGATTCAGTTCAATTGCATGGAAAAGAGGGACTTTGAAATTAATTGCAATTCATCTGATCATTCTGGAGTATATGCAAATTGCCATCATACAAACTGAGGCAGCAGACTTTGTGAAAATTTATATTTGTGTCATTCTCAAAACTTTTTGGCCACGACTGTACAGAGCTCTGTGAACGTTGCAGGGTCCAGTACCTTATACTCTTAAGGATCGTACCCTTTTTTTCAATTTTCACCTAAAATGACATACCCAAATCTAACTGCCTGTAGCTCAGGACCTGAAGCAAGGATATACCTGTTCTTTATACCATTTGAAAGGAAACAAGAGAAAGGCCATTCTTTCAGATAGGAGTCTAGCTGTAAATTCTATTTTGGCCACCAGATTGCATCAGTGTGTGTGGAAAGTTTCAGACTGATCCAGTGAAGAATTACATTACTGCACAATATTTTGTATCAAGTCTGCCAGGAGTTTGCCCAAATGTGCCGAATTGGTCAATTGATCCATTTTTGAGTACATACAAAAATGCTATGGTAATAATTAATTTAAGTTTACACACTCCCAGGAATGTCATACATGATGGATCATTAGCTTATACACTAACTTTCACACATCTAGATGACCGGGCGGGGTGGGTGTGGAGCCAGAGACAGCAGTGGGGTCAAACTGTAGACCCCAGTTCCTACATTTGAACATAAAAATTGATTTTATCAAACAAAATGATGCCACATTTTATCTATATGACCCTCAGGATGACAAATCAGAGCAAGATTACTGAATGTAAGTACATTATTTACCTTCTGAGGTGAATGTATCAAACCAGTTGCCATGATAAAAGTTTTGTTGTTGTTGTGCATTCTCCTCAAACAATAGCATGGTGTTTTTTCACTGTAATCGCTACTGATAATTGGACACTGCAGTTAGATTAACAATAATTTAATATTTCTGCCCATATAAGACATGCTCATATAAGTCTATGTCCCGGAAAGTTGGCTGTTGTATACAATGTCATTCTAGTCACATTAGCGCACATTAGCAACAACCATCCCGGTTGAGGGACACCCATCCCATAGAGGTTATCCAGTTTAGGCCTTGTGGAGGTTTGGAAACGGTCCTAAAACTGTGTCCTGTCACTCCACACCAACCTCTAGCCCGAACAACCCTCATCTACATGTTTGGGCTGGAGCCATGGAAACTAGAGGGTGATCTAGGGGTCTAGTCCAGTGAGGTCAACCCAAGTTTATGGATCAACCTGATCAGATCAAACCACAAGTAGCAGGAAGTCTGAATTGAGAGAATCAATCTTGTTTTCCACCGTTTTCCATATAAAGCCAGATGGAAGATTATTATATATTTGCCTCACGGGGTCACAACATGAGATCCTGAATTTGTATAAAGAAGAAAGTGCACAGATAATTTGTTTATGGATCTCTCATCTTCCTAGAACCCTCTATGAAGGGTTCTACCGAGAACCCTTTTATCTTTGAAGGGTTCCTCCTATAACCCCCTATGAATGGTTCCACCAGCCTTATTAGCATTTAAAATTCAACTCTTTATGACGTATATAATAAAGCCTTTCTTTGAGGGCCTAATTATACCCTTACACAGTGGTATTAGGAAACTCGTGCTTTACAGGCCAGATCAGGCTTGCAAGTCACATTATGCTGGCTTGCAAAGGGATGTGTAATTCCAATTGGAATCCAAGCAGAGTGAGGACATCCACCAACTGGAATTTGACTAATGAGACTACCTAAATCATCTAAACTGGAACAACCATCTCAGTAACGGGTGAAATAAATCCAACTACTAACAGATTGGATTAATTTTGAAAAATGTATGTTATCTTTGTGTAGAATAAGATTATTCAACCAGTCAATGTACATGCAAAAAAAAAAGATATTGAAACAAACAATTCTGAAAATCAACCTGCAATAGAGCATACTGGAAAATATGATAATGATGGGCGTGGTTTTGAGTGTTTTACTCTACACAGAGTTAAAATGACACAATCACACTGAGCTCTGGTTATTAACACCAACACTGGGATTTTTTTATAACACTGAGTGTTAAGTTAATTTAACTTCTGATTCAACACTAGAAATGTTACACTGAAGAAAAAAACATTGCCAATTTGCTGTGTACCACACAATACACTACTGGTTCACTCATATTCCCTTTAATTATCCTATTCTCTGCTCAATAAAATCATAGAAAATACTAATTTGAAAGACAGAAATCATGGCAAAGATGTCAACAATGTTAGTACTGTATATCTAAAATGATTACGGGAGTAGCAGATAAATGCACAAATATTCCCATATAGGTACATATTCTCACATATCTTTTTAGAGTTATCAGATTACTTAAACTCCTGATGTTAAAGTTTAAACCCAGAGGTAAACACTAATACTCAGGTACTATTTAAAAAAACATTTACAATAAAAAAGCTTATTCATATTCAGAAGGCTTCTATGTAGAACCCTTCTCGTCTTTCAAAGAATCCTTCTTCCCACACTAAGAATCATCAAAGAACCCTTCCTTCTAAAAATGGTTCTTAGGATGTTAAAGGTTCTAAGTAGAACCCTTTGCCTGGTTACAACTTCGTCTTCCAAAAAGGGTTCTTCAGATGAAAACGGTTCTTGGTAGAACCCCATACCGCCATAGACTAGGCAGCCGATAGTGGGTGCTAGATCTGCACTATCGTCTAGAATTGATATGCTCAGCCGGTAATACATTCGTGTCCCCCGTGGACCGGAAGGCACATAAAGCATCCTCCATTTAGGCTGCAAAGGCATAATTTTCCTCCTTAACTAGCTTTAATGGCGGGCTGTCTGAAAAAAAACGGGGAAAATGTGTACTGTCTTAGTAAAACGAAATGTTTCACCACCATTTTCGGATTTTCAGACAATTTAGGATGTTGCACACCGCGTTCAGCCAAATATGTGCAACATCATACTGTAAGTTGTCAGAAAAATCTGAAAATGGTGGTGGAACATTGTGTTATATTAAGACAGTACACATATTTTTTCCCGAAGGCCCGACATTAAAGGGAAAGGGGATACCAAGTCAGTTGCACAACTGAATGCATTAAACTGAAATGTGTCTTCAGCATTTAACTCAACCCCTCTGAGTTAAGGAGGAAAATGATGCCTTTGCAGCCTCAATGGAGGAAGCTTTATGTACATTAATCCTAGTGTAGATCTAGCACCCACTATTAGCTGCCTAGGCTAATCCCTCCGCAAAGAACCCGTTTGGAACCCTTTTTTATAAGACTGTATGGTGCTTAACTACTTTTAAGGTTATATTGGGGTTATATTGATGCAATTTCTATTTCATTTTGTTAAAAACCTCTTGATTGTTCTGGCAAAATGTAGATTTCCACCTAAATAGACATAGCCAAAAGTAATTATTTTTCATGAGATGGCCATAAACAATAACTAGTAGTGCTGCATAGTTTCTAGAAAGGTCTGGAACTCAACTTTCTGGTAAAAGTAATTATACGTTGCTGAGGTGTAGTCACTTTTGAGGACACAAGCTCAAGTACATAAAAACTCATATAGTATTTTTCTTTAAATTACTGAAATGCTTTCTAAATATAGTAACAATCAAATTATAAATGACTTACTATAAGATTTCATCTTTTATAACTGTAAAATAAATATGATCATATTTTGGCCCCATTTCAAATAACTGACGACAGAGCATTTTCTGCCAAGCGTCTTCTGAGTGACTCAGAGACACTATTCGAATGTCTGCAGACTCGTTACAACTTCAGCTTTATAGATGGGGCTTTCTGGCACTTTAAGGACTCATCTCCTCACCACTCTCAAAGTGATTCTAGCTTGCATTCCTTATTTCTGTTTTGCTAATTGTGTTTTCACATTACTTCCTGCTCGCTGCCAAATGACCTCGTGCAGAGGTGGAAGCAGGGCTGAAGATGTACCCTGTAGGTCCTGCAGGAGGACCAGGGACCAGCGGGAGGAAAGCTACAGGGAGACACAGAGAATTGTTTATTTTTTTAACTAGGCAAGTCAGTTAAGAACAAATTCTTATTTACAATGACAGCCTAGGAACAGTGGGTTAACTGCCTTGTTCAGGGGCAGAAGGACAGATTTTTACCTTATCAGCTCAGGGATTCAATCTAGCAACCTTTCGATTACTAGCCCAATTCTCTAACCACTAAGCTACCTGCCACCCTGCCACAGAGAAAGGGAGCCAGGGAGGACAGGGAGAGAGACAGAAAAAGAGTGGGTAGAAAAGGAGAGAGGGATTTGAGGGCATACATTATAGTGTCTCATGAGAGGTTAATTGTTTGTGAAAAACATAGTCCTACTGAACATAATAACTAATGAGAATCCACATAAAAGGCATTTAGAAAAAAATGCCGCTGTGGTCTTCATGATTATGGATGAAATGCAGACCGAGGCAGATTTTTACAAGGGAGAGGGAAACGAAAGGAGAGAACTACTATGTGGCCTAACAGACACATGGGGAGGACTTTGACGACAAAAGGAGGAAGGGGGAGTTATAAATATAACTGAACGATTAAAGAGAACCATAAAATACTGGAGTGCTAGAGAGTGAGTGCAGAAAGGGGACGTTGTTTGTGTTCATAGCTCAGCACTGTAAAAGAGTTACACTCTGGAGGCTATGAATTCCAAGGAGTACATTGAGAATTGTTAGTGACAGGGGCTCAGGCGGTAAGGGGGTCAAGACCTGCGGCCGTTGTTATGAAAGGATCATTCTACTGTTGTGAGGCCCAGATCACTGGCTTGAATCTGAAGAATTATCGGATTAAAGAGTACAGAGACAACCCCTGTGATCTTGTTAATAATCGCGGTTTGCTTGGAGAACTGTCGTGGGGCCGGCCTGCATGTCAGCTAAGTGATTACACAAGGTCTGATCCCCGGGCCCACCACGGTGGAACTAAATGGGCAAAGGGAGTGTGTGTGTCCAGCTGCACACTGACCATGCCAGAGGTTATAACCTACCTGTGAGAGACAAAAGGTATAGATTACAATGCTCTTTGATTGAGAGCTTCACCTTTATCATAAAAGGCTCTTATGCTACTGTAATCTCCATAAAATCCTATAGAACTTACCTCTGTTTTGCCCGTAAGGTAAAGCTTATAGGGTATGAGCAGGGTGTTTGTACAGTATGGACATGCAGGCTTTGACTTGCGTCTAGCATGGCAGACCACTTCAATGGAAATTTGCCTACTCACACATACCCAGCATGAACTCACTCATCTGGAATCTTTACTGTTTCCTCCCGGCTGAATCCGCTTTGCCTCAAACTCTGACTGCCATAAGTAATAAGATATATTAGCAAACCCTAAACAAACTTGAAACAGTGACGTTAGGCAAACACAAATGTAACCGCTTGTCAGCTATAACATAATAGTTACACTTTCATACTCTGTGTTTCTAACTCACATGCCCTTTTCTCCCGGCTTGGGTTGACAAACTAATAACAGGCTCCCTGAAGAGTGGTCATACACAAACGATGAAGACAGCCGTGTCCCGTGGGGGGAAAAGGGGGTGCCTGCTTTGTTGGTTCAACTGAATCATCTGGGAAATATTTACTATGGTTCGGGGAGAGATGGGACGAGAGAGAGGCCACTAACCCTCAGGACCAGTGTGTGGAGACGGTGCTCTTCAAAAGGAGACGTTTTAAAAATTTTACTAGACCGAAACGTTTTAACAAAGCGCCCTCCTCCCTGTGAGTCTCTCTCTCCTGGGTGAAGCGTGGATCCCAGATCAGGCTAGGAATAACCGTTCCACTGTACTCCTGGCAGGAGACAGTCCGGAGACCGGACTCCTGCAGATTTTTGTTTTTTTTACAGCATCTCATTAGGGCCTCCTAAAATCCCAAATCTCATTGAAATATGATGAATGCTTCAAATTGGTTTGTTGATGTTCAATATTGTATCACATGTATGATTGTAGAGACAATGCCAGAGAGGCATGAGTGTGTGAGAGGGTAATCTAAACAAGGAACCAGAAAAAGGAGATCAGGAATCTTAGTAGTTTTGATGCCAAACACACGCAGAGGAAATCTTTCTCCCCCTTGCTAACTCTCCTGCTGTGACACAGTTCATGTTTGCCCAAAGTCAGAGTGATACCATCAGTGGAGACGGCTTGGCTGCAGCTTGACACATTTACACCTTCTGGGCTGTTCCTACCAACAAGATATAAGACCCCTCCAGTTTAATGTGGCTTCTATTGCCAGGCAAATTCCTGTAATTGACCATAACTTTGGCCTCAATGTCCTGTTATCTCAACATATCCCTGGAGTTATAGAGCAGAAGATGGTTGCATCAGAAAAGCCATATACAGTGCATTCAGAAAGTACTCAGATCCCTTGACTTTTTCCACATTTTGTTACGTTACAGCCTTATTGTAAACTGGATTAAATGGTTTGTTTTTCCTCATCAATCTACACACAATACCCCACAATGACAAAGCGAAAACAGGTTTTTATATATTTTTTGTAAATGTATTGAAAATAAAAAACAGAAATACCTTATTTACATAAGTATTCAGACCCTTTGCTATGAGACTCGAAATTGAGCTCCGGTACATCCTGTTTCCATTGATCACCCTTGAGATGTTTCTACAACTTGATTGGAGGTCACCTGTGGTAAATTCAATTGATTGGACATTATTTGGAAAGGCACACACTTGTCCCGAGTGGAGCAGCGGTCTAAGGCACTGCATCTCAGTGCAAGAGGCGTCACTACAGTACCTGGTTTGAATCCAGGCTGTATCACATCCGGCCGTGATTGGGAGTCCCACAGGGGAGCGCACAATTGGCCCAGCATCGTCCGGGTTTGGCCGGGGTAGGCTGTCATTGTTCTTAACTGACTTGCCTAGTTAAATAAAGGTTAAATAAATTTAAAAAAATAGAAGGTCCCACAGTTGTCAGAGCAAAAACCAAGCCATGAAGTTGAAGGAATTGTCCGTAGAGCTCCGAGACAGGATTGTGTCAAGGCAGAGGCAGGGAAAAGGGTACCAAAACATTTCTGCAGCATTGAAGGTCCCCAAGAACACAGTGGCCTCCATCATTCTTAAATGGAAGAAGTTTGTAACCACCAAGACTCTTCCTAGAGCTGGCCACCCTGCCAAACTGAGCAATCGGGGGAGAAGGGCCTTAGTCAGGGAGGTCACCAAGAACCTGATGGTCAATCTGTCATAGCTCCAGAGTTCATCTGTGGAGATGGGAGAACCTTCCAGAAGGACAACCATCTCTGCAGCACTCCACCAATCAGGCCTTTATGGTAGAGTGGCCAGACGGAAGCCACTCCTCAGTAAAAGGCACATGACAGCCCGCTTGGAGTTGGCCCGAAAGGCACCTAAAGGACTCTCAGACCATGAGAAACAAGATTCTCTGGTTTGATGAAACCAAGATGGAACTCTTTGGCCTGAATGCCAAGTGTCATGTCTGGAAGAAACCTGACACCATCCCTACGGTGAAGCATGGTGTTGGCAGCATCATGCTGTGGGGATGTTTTTCAGCGGCAGGTACTGGGAGACTAGTCAGGATTGAGGGAAAGATGAACGAAGCAAAGTACAGAGAGATCCTTGATGAAAACCTTCTCCAGAGCGCTCAGGACCTCAGACTGGGGCGAAGGTTCACCTTCCAATAAGACAATGTCCCTAAGCACATAGCCAAGAAAACGCAGGAGTAGCTTTGTAACAAGTCTCTGAATGTGCTTGAGCGGCCCAGCCAAAGCCCAGACTCAATCGAACATCTCTGGAGAGACCTGAAAATAGCTGTGCAGCAACGCTCCCCATCCAACCTGACAGAGCTTGAGATGATCTACAGAGAAGAATGGGAGAAACTCTCCAAATACAGGTGTGCCAAGCTTGTAGCATCATACCCAAGAGGACTCGAGTCTGGAATCACTGCCAAAAGTGCTTCAACAAAGTACTGAGTAAAGAGTTTACTTATGTAATGTGATAAAAAACATATATATTTTCTATTTTCTTTTCTAAAAAGCTGTTTTTGCTTTGCCATTGTGGTGTATTGTGTGTAGATTGATGAGGGGGGAAAACAATTAAATCAATTTTAGAATAAGGCTGTAATGTATCAAAATGTGGAAAAAGTCAAGGGGTCTGAATACTTTCCGAATCCACTGTATTACCAACACAGACTGCTGGTCGCTTGTGAATGTGAAAAACTCATTAATCTATCTAATTTTCCGGCTCCTGGAGGCATTAGGCAAGCTGTGATGGGGTTGGGCCCTGTGATTGACCTGGATTTAAACATTTATTTTAAGCCTTTTCCAGAAATGAGAACAAGACCAAAAATGAAAGCAATTGTCTGAGGATGGACCATCTGACATGAAAAGAAAAGGGGACATGATGAAAAATCTTGAAATAAAGGTTCAAATCCAGGTCATGTTACATGACTAACCAAAACACAGGGCCCTAGTGCTGAACCATACCAAAATAGTTTAAGGCGGAGGATTAGAGGTCAAAGTGTAAACCTTTGCTAGGTATGTTTGAGATTCACAGTTAGGATGCGTGCACAGCCACTTGAGGACCACAGGAGGACAACTGTGTGCTCATTGTGTTGAGAGAGCTTGACTTGTGTCCTTGCTGGTAGATTCCACAGCATTCCAGAAAGTGTCGTGCCTGTGAGTGAGACCTCTGTTTCAGCACCAGTGAACTGTTCACGCTCCCACACGTTCACATAGGGCCTGATGATACCCCCAAAAAGATCAAGGTCAGTGGGTAAATCTGAATGGGATGTGGGCAGGGAATGGATGAACAATGAACACCACCATCACTACCACAACATGCCCCAACATTTTAGGAATTCCTCTGCCTGCCTGTGGGCTATAATCACTCAATCCAGTAATAACGATAAATGTGTCTTCGTTCAGGTGTTTCATCAAATCCTACAGTATATGATGGAAAATGTCGCGGATGGAGAAGTTTAATGGCAGCCATTGCCACCCATACCTTAAGTACTGTGTTTTGTTCTGAGTCAGGGATAATCCACATGGACCACTGGAAACTGCTTGCATGATAAGCAAATGGAGAGCACACATTACACCTGTTTGAATGTCTCTGCACTGGCTGCCTGTGAGTTTAAAAATACATTTTTATATTCATCTATTTTTTATTATTAGTTGTTTCTTTTCGTATTTTTTTTCTAAATTTTTCCACCCAATTGGTAGTTACAGTCTTGTCCCATCGCTAGAACTCCCATACGGACTCAGGAGAGGCAAAGGTCGAAAGCCATGCGTCCTCTGAAACACAACCCTGCAATGCCGCACTGCACGCTTAACCCGGAAGCCAGCCACACCAATGTGTCAGAGGAAACACCAGCCCGCCACAGGAGTCGCAAGAGCGAGATGGGACAAGGACATCACTGCCGGCCAAACCCTCCTCTAACCCGGAAGATGCTGGGCCAATTGTGCGTCGCCTCATGCGACACAGCCTGGTATCGAACCAGGATTTGTAGTGATGCAGTGCCTTAGACTGCTGCGCCACTCGGGAAGCCCCCATTCTATTTGCTTTTATATCAATCTACGATTGTTCACCCCAATACATGTCAGACATGCTTTTAAGTTATGTACTCAGTAGGTCCCTCAGGTCCTCTGAAACGGGCCTTTTAACTATCCCAAAGCCTAGGACCAAGAGGCATGGAGAGGCAGCCTTTAGTTATTATGCCCCCAGCCCCTAGAACAGCCTGCTAGAGAAACTGAGGGGGGCCAAAACTGTGGACACGTTTAAAAGGGATCTTCAAATACCCCTTTTCAGCTGTGCTTTTCCTTAGGGTGCTGTTTAGTCTTTCAGTTTTTATTCTTCTTTTGGTTTTTATCCTCCGATGTTTGGTGTGTAGTAAGATGTTATGTTTTTACTGTTTTGTTTAATTTATTTGTTTTTCTTGTGCAGTGCATTGCGTTGCATCCATGTCTGAAATGTGCTATGTAAATAAAGCTTTGATTTGATTTTAAATACTGTAGTAGCCTACATTATAGCCTGCTTAGCAAGCCCATGTCTGTTGCTTTTTTGGCAACTGTCAGCGACTCAGAGCCGTGCACAGACCTTTTTCTGTGTGCTCAAAATGAAAAAAGGGCACCCCCCAGCTTAAGAAATTAACATTACTTTCATAAATTCATATCTTGAAATTCATAACACACCAAAATGTAAAATGTTTGAGCATAGGCCTATTTATTTATGCAACATGTAAAATAGGGACCTAGTAGCTGTCATAAAGACAAAGATTCAGCAGGCAGCAGGAAGGTAGAGGTGTACATGGTGGTTGAATTGATTTACATAGCGCTAGTGATGATGGTGATAAATGCACAATTCAATTATATTTACAAAGTTCTAGACTTCAAACTGTCTACACACAATACCCCATAATGTCAAAGTGGAAATTTATGTTTTTGAAATGTTTACAAATTAATTAAAAATTAAAAACTGAAATGTCTTGAGTCAATAAATATTCAACCCATTTTTTATGGCAAGACTAAATAAGCAGACATGAAATATCCCTTTGAGCATGTTGAAGTTATTAATTACACTTTGGATGGTGTATCAATACACCCAGTCACTACAAAGATACAGGCATCCACGCTAACCCAGTTGCTGGAGAGGAAGGAAACCGCTCAGGGATTTCACCATGAGGTCAATGGTGACTTTAAAACAAAATGGCTGTTTAATGGCTGTGATAAGAGAAAACTGAGGATGGCTCAACAACATTGTACTTACTCCACAATACTAACCTAAATGACAGAGTGAAAAGAAGGAAGCCTGTACACGATAAAAAATTTCCAAAATATTCTTGTTTGCAACAAGGCACTAAAGTAATACTGCAAAAAATGTGGCAAAGCAATTCACTTTTTGTCCTGAATACAAAATGTTATGTTTGGGGAAAATCCAATACAACACATTTATTTTTTTATTTAAACTTTATTTAACTAGGCAAGTCAGTTAAGAAATAAATCTTATTTACAATGATTTACTATTACAATTACTGAGTACCACTCTCCATATTTTCAAGCATAGTGGTGGCTGCATCATGTTATGGGTATGTTTGTAATCGTTAAGGACTAGGGAGTTTTTCAGGATAAAAAAAAAAGACTGGGGAGTTTTTCAAGATTAAAAGAAACAGGATGGAGCTAAGCACAAGAAAAATCCTAGAGGAAAACCTGGCTCAGTCTGCTTTCCACCAGACACTGGGAGATGAATTCACTATTCAGCAGGACAACAACCTAAAACACAAGGCCATATCTACACTGGAGTTGCTTACCAAGAAGACAGTGAATGGGGTGAATTGGAATGCCGACTGCGAGCCAGGCCTAATCACCCAACATCAGTACCCGACCTCACTAATGCTCTTCTGGCTGAATGGAAACAAGTCCCCACAGCAATGTTCCAACATCTAGTGGAAAGCAGCCAACTCCTTATTAATGCCCATGACTTTTGGAATGAGATGTTCAAAGAGCAGGTGTCCACATACTTTTGGTCATGTAGTGTATATATATGATTGGCTATATAGCGGGAATTGATGAACATTTACAAACAATTGCACAATGAAACCATGAGTGCGCACGAATTGGCTGGGGTCAGTGCGCATATGTGGAGAGAGACTTGCCTAGCGCGTCTTCGCCACACAACACAACAACACACTCACTCATCATCACAAATTGTAAGCAAGCTAGTTACAGTCCCTCCAAAAGACATCGGAAAAGAGGGTGGACTATCAGCTGATCATTGATGTTGATGATTAATTTAAATATACTAGTTAGCTAGCTTGATTTATTTTACTGATTGTGATTTATTTACCTAGCTCTCTTTCTGCCTCTCTGCTGCGCGTATCAGCCAACCAGACCAAATATTGATGATTATGATGATGTAGGCTAAATCAACTGTTATCAAGTATTAAACAAATGTTATTAGGCTATTGTAGCAGTAGTTTATATTTAAACTAAGTTGCTAGCTACACACACTCGACCGGTGACAGCATCTCTCAAGAAAAGCATGTTTGGGTACCGAGCTCCGTACAAGCAGCTTAATAGGCGCAACCAACGGACTGGGTGGGATGGGAGGTGGAGAACTTAACGACTTGGGGCCATAGATTTTTTACATCAATGACAAAGAAATTTAGCAGATAAGACAATTTTGTGGCGATTTATACCGCCAACCAAAAGGGCACTTTGGAGACTGGAATGGCAAAGGTAGTGCATGTGCCTGCAGGGACTAATTATTCTAAGACTGTAGCAATTTGTGTTTTTCAGCATCTATTCGGCTCTAATTGGCAGGTGGCATTTGATATAGCTTTAGGCTTTTCACATTTGATCCACCCCCAACCCCTGCGCCAAAGTCTACTCCTGAGAGGAGAAAAAAGTTACTGTGTCACTTGGGACTTTTTTTGCAGCTGAAGGACACACTGATCTTGAGCTGAGGGCTTCAAAATGTTTCCGATATGTGCTCCCCTAGGCCCCATCTTCACTCTCACCATCCTAAAAGCAGATTCTTATCCAGCTGAGACATGCTACGGCTTTTATATACAACAGGGGCGCTAGGACCGTGAGGGAGAGCGCCTCTAAATGTCTTTTCAGTAACATTTTCAGTTATTTGTAAGCGCCTTTGAACCGAACAGCCGTTTAAGCGACTCCCAAGGACGGATAGTCACATTGAGTAGGAACACAAGCTTGTAGTTGACTCTCATCGATAAACTTTGCTTGGACCGAATTGATTTGGAGACGTTATTAAAGAGGGGACTATCTCTCTGCGGGACTGTGAAGAGAGAGGGATACCTGTCACACTGAAGAGATGGGAGAAATCTGGGGAATCGAGATGCCCGGTAGTTTTGAAGGGGGCGAAAACGGGAATAGGATTTAAACACAGAATCTGTTTAACTGTTTAACAAAAAGGTACATTGCGCATGTATTGTCGTACTCATTGTAAGTAGCCTAATAATTTGTTAATCATTATTTTGAATATAATTATACCTGGTTTGTTACCAAGAGGCAACATTGTAAGATTACTTTTTTGCCTGGGAAATCTGTTACAAAGTAACTCATGTTGCTCCACTGGATAGGCCTACTACTTACTGTAAGTGAATGTTGCATTGCTAAACATTAACTAAAGCCAAAGCCTACCTTTTCCCCCAGCCCCACTGAATTTTTCAGTAAGTTGACTATACTGCCTCCCAGCACTATTCCTCTGTACTGGTGCGTCTCAATAGTGACAGAGCAAGGTACACATCATCTGTTCTCTTTGAGGTCTGACAACAACCCAAGGAGTGGACATGGGACAATACTACCTTCACTCATGATTTTGGTGAAAGACAAAAGACCCAGTGAGGGGGTTTTCAGGACATATCTCGGGCCCTGGGAAGCAGGCTGTTCTCAGAATTTCAGAGCCTTCACTTAAGGGTCAAAGGTGAGCTGTAGAATGCCGACAGGTTTCAGGTGTACAGAGGTCCATTACTGGAATGTTTGTGTGCCTTTGTAGCTTATATACAGTAGGTGTATTGGTGCTTGTTAAAAACCTCTCAGCATCTATCAGTGGGCTATAACCTTCAGTTGTCAGAAATGGGATCCACATGGAAATGGGAACGATTTTTCAATTTATATTGCCTTTCCAAATTAAATTGACTGCAATTTAATTGCATTTGACATTACTCTGATGGAAAGTGTTGACAGAATTAGTTGAGGTCCAGTGTCTTGTTTAAGAGAGGATTCCAAAAGGCTGTTAGGCACTGTTTGGCTCTACAATGTGTTAGAGCTGGAGGATCTTTCTAATGTGGGGTTCAATTTACTGTTGTGTACTTTGGAACTTAAAATGGAGGGTCACCCAAACCAAACTCACCCCTCCACAACTTTTGGAAAATGGACTCACCATGATATTTCTTGAACTATGTTATTGATTATTTTGTGTCCTTCATCAAATGCTTCCTTATTATAGGTTAGTGTGGTTAGATGTGTGGTTTGTCTCAACACACTATCCCCTTTCCCCAATTAAAGCTAGTCTGTCTCAGACCATGGAATTTATAATCGGCCCACTCTATACAGACTCTAAGAGCACTGCTACCCCAGGCCTTCTTAAAATAGATTTAGACACATGTTAAGTACTCTGACAATGTGTTTGTAATAATGTCAGTGCAAATTAAATGGAACCCAATTAAAGATTGCTAAATGTAGATGTTTCATGTGGATGGGATCAGAGGCCAGGATGTAATGACTGCTGATAGAGACGGGTGTAGTTGTTTTTGACTGCATAGCAGTGTAGGTTAGACATGAGCACCTTTGAGTAACTGTATCTTCTCTGGCTACACTATGATATAGAATACAGTTGTGTGGCGGGAATCTCTCTTTGTGTGACAAATCCGGTCCGTACGTCTATGCCTCAACTTGTCTTGTTTCACTTTTAGACACCTGCCACTACAGCCCAAGGGTCCATCATTTTCAGACCTATCGAGTTCCCCTAGCACCTCTGAGCCTGCCAAGCATGCTCATACATAGAATGTTAGTTCATGGTTGATGGCAGACACCACGTTGCCCCTGAGCCTTGTCATAAATATGATTTGAGACACTTTTCTTTCTGCTGAACAAGCTATAATAAAGTCCCCTTCAATCCTTCTATCCTCCCACACATACACAGCACAGTGGCCAAGATGAAAAACTTAATGATACAAGTTCATTGGCAGACAAATAGGCTGTGTAACCATATCCAGTGTTCCTCCCGAGTGGTGCAGTGGTCAAAGGCACTGCATCACAGTGCTAGCTGTGCCACTAGAGATTCTGGGTTCAAGTCCAGGATTTGTTGCACCCGACCGCAACCAGGAGAACCATGGTGCAGCGCACAATTGGCCCAGCGTCGTCTGGTTTAGGGGAGGATTTGGCCGGTAGGGATGTCCTTGTCCCATCGTGCTCTAGTGACTCCTGTGGCGGGCCGGGTGCAGTGCATGCTGACACGGTTGCCAGATGAACGGTGTTTCCTCTGACACATTAGTGCAGCTGGCTTCTGGGTTAGGTGGGCATTGTGTCAAGAAGCAGTGCGGCTTGGCTGGGTTGTGTTTCGGAGGACACATGGCTCTGGGCCTTTGCCGAGAGTCCGTACGGGAGTTGCAGCGAGGAGACAGACTGTAACTACCAATTGGATACCATGAAAATTGGGAGAAAAAAATAAACATATGCAGTGTCATATTTTCCATCACGACTGATATCCAATGTGTGCCCCAACACCTACTTTCCATCTATACTTATCTTGTGTACATAATCAGATGTTTCTCTCCTGAGGCTAATATATCAAACCTCCAGCAGAACTGACATTTTAATGCTTGTCAGCCCCTTGTAGCACGGTTTAAAATCACATTTTATGAATAGCCCACAGTATAGGCAGGAACAGGAGCTGCGTTGTTACCTCTTAAAATAAATGAAAATGTAGACCTGCATTGCAACATGAACCTGCATTAACTGATCCCACGTGTATAGGCTCTGAGCGAGGGGATTTGGAATCCACCTGTCAGACAGAGTGGATTGATTTTTATGGGGGATTTCGGAATGTGAGTGTTTGTGAATGATTCACTAAAATCAGGGAGACAAGCCAGTGTTCTAATCTCCACACCGTTTTGTTTAATTAGTGATTACCTGTTTTTAAGCGTCATTAATCAAACGGGGTTTCCGCAAAGTCCATGACGTCCCTCGTTAATCTATACCATTCCATTTCTCAAGGATAAGTGATTTCCTTATTTATTGTATTTTGTGTATTGTGGTTGAATGTACGTAAAATGTATCTGTTTTTCATTTCAGTGTTTTGATCAACGACCATGTCTCCACATCCAAACTCTGGCCTGGCTCATCCCTCCGCCTCAGTGCTGCTCCTCTTGCTCCTCCTCCCCCTCTCTCTGTCATCCCGAGCACTCCCTCACCAAGATCCTGTCCACCTCCCTTCACTGGTGCCCCATGTACCCCTGCCCCTCTCCCGCTCTCGCTTCAGTGCTGAGACTCAATTGGACTTCACCACTCACTGTAACGCCAGCTGCTACCACAAGGGAGAGCAAGAGCGAAGGCGAGAGCACCTGACTGAGCAGCTGGCCTTCGAGACGCTCTATGCGGATGGTTCTCGTACCCTCACCACTATGGATGTGGAGGACGAGGATGATTATGAGGGCACCATCAGTCCTGCCATTCAACCACCACCAATAAGAGGATGGAGAGTTACCAGTAGGCACAGGCGTCAGAAACGACAGATTTACGGGGCTGATGGGCGCTTCAACATCCGCGGTGACCACTTCCTGTTGGACTACCCGTTCTCCACAGCCGTGAGGATCTCCACCGGCTGCACCGGGGTCCTGGTGTCTCAACGCCACGTTCTGACCGCTGCCCATTGCGTGCATGATGGGAAGGATTACGTCAAGGGAGCCCGTAAGCTGAGGGTGGGCTTCCTGACTCCTCCGTACATCAACGGCACCAAGCCCAGTCAGGCCCCCACCAAGATACCCCTGGTGCGCTGGGTCCGGGTCAAAAGCACTCGTGTCCCCAAAGGCTGGATCCAGGGCCCCCAGGAGGTCAGCATGGACTTTGACTACGCCCTCTTGGAACTGCGCTGGCCCCACCGCCGTCCCTTCATGCGTCTGTCTGTGGCTCCTTCCTCTGATGACCTGGCAGGGAAGCGCATCCACTTCTCTGGGTTTGACAGTGACAGGCCTGGGGAGCTGGTCTACCGCTTTTGTCCTGTGGAGGATGAGTCTAACGACCTGATCTACCAGCATTGTGATGCCCGGCCGGGGGCCAGCGGCTCGGGGGTGTACGGCCGTGTGTGGGACACGGCTCTGGAACGCTGGGAGAGGAAAGTCATCGGCATCTTCTCTGGACACCAGTGGCTGGAGATTGACGGGGAGAACCGAGACTACAACGTGGCTGTGAGATTCACCCCGATGAAGTTTGCCCAGATCTGTTACTGGGTGCATGGGAACCGAGCGGACTGTATCCAGGACTGAGAGAGAGAAGGGGAGGGGGGATGAACTAAGAGAAGGTGGAGTGCTATGAAGCTCATGACTGAAAGTGATTAAAGTAAGCACAGAATCCCTTAAAGGAGATGTGGAGAGGAAATTACTCCTCAACTCATTCTATAACGGGCAAGAGTGAAACTGGATTTAATCCTAATAAATATTTAAAATCTTCAATACTATGTAAGAAAACAGGACTGCTAAACCTTCATGCGCCATAACATGTTTTCCTTGGAAAGGCGTCAACCGCTGTGACTGTCCCTTACTCTGGAAAGTGCAGGAATGTCCCTTTGGATCAAACTCAGTTCCCTCAGTGAATGTAAATGTTTTTCTGTCTCAGACTTAACTAGCTCCTTTTTTCGGGATCTATGCCTCGTTTCTAACACGTCTGCTATCATCACAGCAGCTTTTAATGCCCTTTTCCTTCTGGTCAGCTTCACAACACCGAGTCGATATTTCCACTGTATTAAACAGAACCACTTTTATTAGAGGGAAAAGAATAACACTGATCCTTTCCTTGCGTGCTCCCCGTCTCTCCTGTTTTATAACTGTGGTAGCAGCCGTTCATTTTCTACAATGTACTGACCAGCTTTAGCCAATGGAGGGAAGTACTGGACTGATTTTCTTTATATATATCATACTCTCCCATTGTACTCTATAATACTGCGACCGCATGCTTTTCAACACTTAGGATCAAATGTGTGGATGTGGAGTTGAATTTACAAAGACGTGGTGACGGGACGGTTTATTTGTTTAGGTAATGTCTTGAAGGATGGGAACGGTTTTGGAGAGTACAGGAACTTGTCATTGTGTAGAAAGACACTTGTTAAAAGGCACACTTGTCCCCAATGATCCAGAGGCATACCTAGCAACACTGAAAACATATTGAGCCTCAATACATCAAACATGTCAAAAAGGCTCAAAGGTATAGATGGTGAAATCAATAAAATACATTCTAAAAACCTAGGAGGGGGTTTCTTACTCTGAATGCTGGCAGCATATTCAACTTGCTTTTGAGCATATGGGGGGGGGGGGGGGATCCGAATGTTGGTAATAATTTTATTTTTTGAAAATGCCTATATCTATTTTAATAAACAGATTTCTATCGTGATTGCTTGTCCGAGCTCTTGTGTTATGGAAACCAGCAGGTATACAAAGAATGGCTTGCGTCTGTAAAATGGAATCCACTTTTCAGAAGTGGAGTTAGAGGGCTCTCTAGTGGTCAGTATACAAATATATTTAGAATGTATGATGCCAGTGTCTCTTCATATATACTGAACAAAAATATAAACCCAAGATGTAGTGTTGATCCCAAGTTTCATGAGCTGAAATAAAAGATCGCAGAAATGTCCATATGCAAAAAAACATTTTGTGCAGAAATTTCTTTACATCCCTGTTAGCATTTCTCCTTTGCATTTGGCAGTACGTCCAACCAGCCTCACAACCTCAGGCTACGGTTAACCACGCCAGCCCAGGACCTCCACATCCGACTTCTTCAGCTAAGGGATCGTCAGAGACCAACCACCTGGACAGCTGATGAAACTGTGGGTTTACACAACCGAAGAATTTCTGAACAAACTATCAGAAACCGTCTTGAGGGAAGCTCATTTGCGTGCTCTTCGTCCTCACCAGGGTCTGGACCTGACTGCAGTTCGGCGTCATAATCGACTTCAGCAGGCAAACGCTCACCGGCATGCTGGAGAAGTGTGCTCTTCAGGAATGAATCGAGGTTTCAACTGTACCTGGCAGACAGACAGCAGACAGACAGCATGTATGGCGTTGTGTGGGCAAGCGGTTTGCGGATGTTAACGTTCAGAGTGCCCCATGGTGGTGGTGTGGTTATGGTATGGGCAGGCATAAGCTATGGACAACACAATTGCAATTTATCGCTAGCAATTTTAATCCGTGACAAGATGCTGAGGCCCATTGCCATGCCATTTATCCGCCGCCATCACCTCATGTTTCAGCATTTTAATGCTAGGCCCCATGTCGCAAGGATCTGTTAAAAATTCCTGGAAGCTGCAAATGTCCCGGTTCTTCCATGGCCTGCATACTTGCCAGACATGTCATCCATTGAGCATGTTGGGATGTTCAGGAGCAACGTGTTTGACAGCATATTCCAGTTCCCGCCAATATCCAGCAACTTCACATAGCCATTGTAGTGGAGTGGGACATCCCACAGGGCACAATCACCAACCTGAACAACATTATGCAGAAATATGTTGTGCTGCATGAGGCAAATGGTCACACCAGATAGTGACTGGTTTTCTGATCCACGCCCCTACCTTTAAGGTATCTGTGACCAACAGATGCATCTGTATTCCCAGTCACGCGAAATCCATAGAATAGGGCCTAATTCATTTCAATTGACTAGTCGCCCTATAAAAAGTAAATCTAAAATCTTTATATTGTTTATCACTTTACAGTAGCCTTGACAAAATGTTGCCATGAGCAGCACCGCAGATATTGAAATGAGCAGATGCAAGAACTTGCTCTCACACAGTACATGGGTTCACTTCACACCGTTCACAGCGTGGTAGCCGCTTCCAGTAGCTTCCAAGCGGAGAAAGTGAGCCTCACGCTTCAACTTTACATTGTGCAGAAATTGACTCACTATGAAGATTTTACTTTCTGTATCTATGTCATCTCGCCTAGTCTACAGTTAATTGGCTTATGTTTCAATATTATAATTTAACAGCAAAAATTCAATCAAGTGGAAAGTTCTGGAAGATTGCATTTAAAAATTAAGAGTTCCCCAGTTACAAATAACAAACATCACCCCCTTATAAGCAGGTTGCAGCACCAACCAATCGTTTAATAGATCAACAGTACTCCAGATTTTTTTTACCCAGGCCACTGTGACACTCAATAGGAATCAAGCAAAAACACAGCCTCAGGATGTGAACAGGCTAAACTATCAACAGTATTAGCTTGCCACTACTTAATCACTAGACAAAAAAAATGCAGTAAAAGGTTACTCGTTTAGTGCCTTTTTATTAGAGACAAGAGACCATACAAAACATCCACCGATTCAATACCAGCCCAAGTTCTGAACACAGGCTGTTCAAATAAATCGCCCCCATCTTACCTTCACACTTCTAACCCTACCAGATCCTGTTGTTTAAGGAATGTGTTAAATTATTACATCAATGCCATGTTGTTTTTACTCAGACTGGAAATAACAAATTACTTCAACATTTTTGGAATTTGCATGTAAAAAAATAAATAAAATAAAAGCAAATGTGTTCCCCTGGAATAGGTTGATGGATCTTGTGCAAATCAAGAATAAATGGTTTTGTACTACACCTAGTCTCAGCTACACACACTTAGAAAACTTAACTGGAAGTTAGGCAAAAAAGGTAGTAGTATAATTAAGAATAATATCTTGGAGGATTCAATAGTTGGAATTGTGGAGTTGTTGCCAGTCCCTTTCTCTGCGATCGTCATTCTAATGGAATCCAGAGAGAACAAAACCCTATCCTCAAACATTTACTTCATGTATTTAGTCTTCATAATCATCCTTCAATTTTGTATTTTTGAAATATTTTTAAATGTTATTTATTTTTTCCTTTTTGTGTGTATTTTGTTCATTTTCATTGTGTTGTGTGAATTGGAATGAAAGCCTGCAGTTGTGGAATCTGAAAACTGTCACCCCCCCACCCCCACCTAACAGTCCCACAAATGATCCTGGTCCTGCGTTGCCCCTCCCAACCATATTGGAATGAACAGCCAAACCCCTCAGATGTGTTTGGCTTCAGTTGAAGCCCGGGGCTAGATTTATATAGGGCTTCCTTCCAGGGTGACTACCGATGAGCCTCCGAGCTTGTCTGCAAGGGTGCGTCGGTCCTTGATGTCTTCCAAACCGTTCACTTGCCACTCGTGTTTGATACCTAAAATAAAATCAGAGGGAAAATTTAGCATCACATTGGACACAGAATAGTTTGACAAACATTTTTATTAGTAAAGATATCCCCCCGTAAAGGGTTCAGATCATACAGTCAATAACACACACACATTGAGTATACGAACGATTAGGAAAACCTTCCTAATATGGACTTACACACACCATAGCTGACCAAAGTCATAAACATAGAAAAATGGAGTTGCCTGGTAATGTTATCAAACCATTACTGACAATGATATCAGTAAGGGTACAGATTCCACATTTAGACCATGGGGGGGGGGGGGGGGGGGGGTAATGCAAAAGATCACCCTCCAGATCACAAGGTATTGTGAAATATTAGAGTATGGCCATGACATGTTGATTCCCAGTTATTTTATTTCAATGTTGCGCCAAATAGAAAACTGGGTGAGCAATAATAGGATCAAAGCGTAGTTTAAATTATTTAAGGGATATATCAGTGAAGACCACCTCTTCCAGTGCAATAGGAGACACCATATGTATCTCTATACTCAGCCAGATAGCGAAGGAATTATGTCTAAACCAATTTAGGATGGGACAAAATGTTAGTGCCTGGAAATACAAATTAAAATTTGGTACGGATAGTTCTATGTCTTTCCCTCAGCAATTGTGTTAATATTTCATCTGACCTCGCCATTTACATTGAGATTGCACTATGGATTTTATACAAATATGCACTATGGATTTTATACAAATAGTCAAAAGGGGGAGACATGGGACGCATTGAACTATAGAAATTCAGCCATGGAAATATTAATTCTAACAATAGATATTCGGATTGTTAAAGCAACAGGGATATTGCTCCTTTGGAGGTTGGATTGACTTGTTTGAGCTTTCTGTTAAAGTCTGACAATGGAAATATTCCCAAATATTGAAAATGGGAAACAATTGGGATTCCATAAGTAATGGAGACCTCCATTGGGGTCACGGCAGTAGGGCTTATTTGGTTAGATTAACTTTGTACTGTAATTTGAGATGATGCCGAATTTGTCTATGATCTTCAAAGCTTTTGGGAGGGCTTGAGATACATTGTCCAGATGAAGTAAGATATCGTCGGCGTATAATGAGATGACGTGATCCGTAGAATTGCGAGATGTTGGTGTAATTTCTTTTGATTGTCAAATTGCCTGGGCCAGGGGCTCCACAGACAAAAATAGCAGAGGTGGGATCGCCTTGCCTGCTACTTCTAGTTATTCTGAATGGAAACAGAGAAGCTATTGCCTGTTATTATGGCTAAGGGATAGGCATAATCATATCAGAGCCAAATCCCATATGTACCAAAACCGACCAAAAATTTGACCCGTCTATCAAAACTGTTTCTGCGTTGAGAGAGAGAACTGCCCAAGGAGCTTTGGTTTCTGATGAAGCATGCACGCAAAAGACAGAGGTTATCTGAGGATAAATGTTTAACAAACCTGCCTTGGTCGGGATGCACCAATTTGGTTAAGTGAGTTGACTACAATTTTAGAAAATAGTTTAAGATCCGTGTTCATCAAAGATAGAGGGTGATAGTGAGCACTGGGTGGCATCTTTACCTTTTTTAATAAAAGCTAAATTGCTGTATTTACATCCCTTCCAAATTAACCGCTGCATATAAACCCTAAAAAATGTATGCATTCCAATCACAGAGCTGGAAGCTTAAGCAAGGAGATGGCATTTAATTTGAAGAGAGCCCAATAGGTCTCTCCCATCTGCAACTGTCTGTGCCTCACCTGTGAACTTCTTCTTGATGGCATCTTTTGAACTGGCGTAGATCATCTTACTCTTCAGGGGAGCACCATCTGGGGCCCTGTCAGGTAGGGGAAATGGTTTAACTTATATCCCGAATGTAGAAGCCAACTGATTTTAACATTCAACAAGTGACACCATACTAGACAATGTAGAGTGATGCACCCCCCCCCCCCCTCCCCTCAGTCTAGCCAAGCTCCCCTTACCAGAAGATGAAGACCAGGTCCTCTTTCTTGGTTTCCTTGGTCTCATAGGTGGCGTCATAGAGGGCGTAACGGCAGTCATCTGGTGGCAGCATCTTGACAAAGTGCAGGTAGGGGTCCTGGACAGTGACGCCCACATCTCCTGTCAGGATCTCCTGACCCTCCTCCAGGATAATGTGCTTCTTGTCCTCACTAAGGCAGAACAGCACCGCCTTCTTCCTCTTCTTCTTCTCATCCTCGCTTGCCTGCAACTTGCGCACTTTCATCTCATTGAAGACTGTGATAACGTCATCTGTCACTGTCACCCCGGAAGCCTGCGCAGAGACGGACAGAGAGATTACGATCATATATGCATCCAAGAGATGAGGGACAAAAAAAACTGAATGTCTGCAGCAACCCAGGCTTCATGAACCATTCAATTCAATCATTACCGACTGATTACAAAACTAAAACTCCAGCTCCATTTCTAAACAGGAGATGTCTTGTTTATGCAGCAATGGAGGTTATCCAGTCCTAATGGCAAGCACAGAAGTGTGACAGGACAGAAAACACAGAAGAAATTGGAAGGGGGCCTGAGACTTACCACACTGCAGGAATTGACCCTTCAAAGAAAGCTGATGAAGGCAATAGAGGGAAGTAGCAGCACAATGACTTGCAGTGATGAACGAATGCCCATTAGTCCAATGGGTGGGGGACACCATAAGCAAGATGGCAATCCTGTTTCTATGACCTCTACCCACATGATCATTCAAGATAATGGGGACTATGCGAGTCACCATCCATGGCAGTGGCCATAACAGCATGATGTACAGAGTGACTCAGGAGTGGCATTTAGAAAAAGCAGAGGGCTTTTTGAACCTTTCCCCACACCAACATCCCTGATGAGTAATAGGTGCGTATTGGTAGGTCGCCACTGCCTGATAAGGGCCAGTAACAGTTGTGGCTTTGAAGCATCTCAAAAAGGGAGGGTCCCCCCCCTCCTATAAAACTAAAAGTTTACAGCACGCAAGATAACCATGCAAGAAACTGCTGTAAAGTAGCCATGGGAGTGAAGATTGGGAAAGGAATCAAGCCATAGAATGTATGGGTGGGTCTCAGACAATGTATCCTCTGTGGGAAATAACAGCCACATCCCTCAGTCACAACAGCCCTATAAACCTTGCCGGTCTTCTGATTTCCATTAGGACATTTTACCCAACAGGAATCACGGCAACCCATGCAGAGGATGTCCAACTGTCAAAAACCTTGCTGTAACACCCCTCCCCGTCTGGCAGGTTTTGGCCAATCCTGTCATCCCACCTTCTGCTAAAGAAAAATGGCACTCCTGGCCTGAGAGTTGCTTCATATTATCCAGAGCCCTGCCACTGTGTAGTGACCCAGTTTGAAGGAATGTGTGTGAAGGGTGTGGGCATGTTTTCTATGGGTGTGTGGATGGCAAGGGCCTGTGTGAGAGAAACATTGGGCTCAGGATGTAATCATCTAGTGATGAGCCCAGAGAGTTTGGACACGTTTGGATTACTGACGTACGAACAGGAGGGAAATGACTGCCAAAGATTTAAAAAGCGTTGCCAGGGCTGACTTCAATTTTCAGGGCAATCATTTACTCTAGGAAGGGCAGGGGCCTCATAGAGGGTGAAGAGGCCAGTGTTTGCAAACAGCAGCCAATCGACATGCATCTTCACTAAATCCTGCCATCTTCCAAAAACAATGAGCACTCCTGTTACCATTCTGAGAGCTCTTCAGACAATGCATGTTTCTCCACACTGCAGCAAGTCACAGACAGACTAGAGTGCTGACTGGGGATGCCTGTTTGAAAAGACCAATACCATGAGCCAGTGAAGATTATACCCTTTTAGTCCCTCCACGCAGAAAACATTCTCCTCTGAGCAACAGAGATCCCCTTCTTCCTACCATAAAATACCCAGAAATCTCACCAAATGGTTCAAGTAACGGCACAGGATAAAAGACACAGCCATGTCAGGTTCCTGACTGCAAACCCATCGGTAGCTCTGGAGACTAATCTTCACTTCCACCTAAGATCTAACCCACACCGGTCTGTCTCCAGTGTTTATGTTAATGAAGCGCTTTAGTGTCAGGTGTGACACTAAAGACGTGGCGAACAGAATCAACAACCTCTGCATCATTAAGACAGTTGCTTTGCGAGAAGGTGTTTACTTCATAGTAAGCCATTGTTATGTAAATGCCAGCTGAAAAGTACCAGTGGCCCAGCGTTGGGCTCCAATCAGAGCATGTCCGCAGGAGCCATGGCCCAGGGAGTCACCCAGCATTAATGGACACAGAATAGTCTGATCCTTTTGGGTAAAACACAGGGTAAATATTAGATGGAAACACAACAAGATTCTGTTGCAAAAAAACTCAATGCGTTTTTAATTCCAATTCACTTAAAATGAATTGAAAACAAAATCCTTCGCCAAGTAGCTGAAATGAACAACTCATCTTGGTTTGTTTTTCCTGCAGCTGTTCAATCGGTCCAACTGCACCCATAGGGCACTGAAGACTACTGTGGCTGGGCCTTTTCATGACTGAACCGGCACTTCCCTCAGCCAAGCCCTTGTACCCAGCCATCTCACTACCCAGCAGGAATCAGATGCCCATCGTGTTCAACAGTGACCATTCATTATTTATATACAATACAACCAACACATTGATGTCATGTTGTAATACATTATTCATATGACCAAGAATGGTACATGATAAAGGCCTCACAAATGAATAGCAAGTGGGAAAATAGGATAGCTCTAATCAATCGAGTAAATTTAATGTTAATCGAGATTTACCCCCCTAAAAAAACAAATTGAATTTTTATAACCTTTCATTCAGGTGAATCTAATGTGGAAAGCAATGACAATAGAAACTGGAAGGTGCACTTCCGTCCAAGCACGATATTGATAATTCGGCAAATGTATTCAGGGTTAAGCCAACCTAGCTGTGTTACACGAACATTTACGACGAATTGTTTGAGTAGTAGGCTACAGTAGTTATATTTGGTCGTTCGCAAGCATCTCGTGTGCTTCTTTCTGATGCACCACTTGTCAAAACTTGATGCGTAGAAACCAGGAAGAACGTCGTGCGCAACACTTGCCAACGACAAACGGCCCACATGCAAAACCTTTAGCTATTGATAGGAGTGTCACCTTTGTGAAAAATTGCTCGCATAACATTGGTATAATTTTGTTACACCCTCACTAAATTAAGCTACTCTGGATACACATTTAATAGCTAGTTGGCTACTGGTGCAAAAATGCTCTTTGCACCAAAAACCAGGGTGGGGCCATGAATGCAGTGGTCGCACATGTGCACTATATACAGGCAAAACGATGTCTTGAAAATACCGCCCCGCTAACTTGATTATTTTATCGTTGCAAATTTAGCTAACGCTAAGTAGTATAATTCAAACTAACGTTAGTCAATTGGCATGGCACCTGCGCACGATAGTTAAAAATCAAGGGGCTCGTGCGGACCAAGACAAAGGATGTGTAAATCAAATTAACTAGCTTCCTAAATGGCGAACGTAGCTACGGTACGCGCATGCACAGAAAATGCACACCGTTAGCCATGCTAACTTAGCTGTTAGCACCGGCGAATACAAAGCCTGATACAGTTACTTAGCCAGCTGGTAAATTAACGGGGAGAGGAGTAGCACCGGGCAGTACTAACTAGCTAGCTAACTTGACAGTATATGAATACGCGGATGGAATAGGCTGTTACTTGCGCCTCGAAGTGCTAGACGGGGCATTAGGCCTTACTTAGTGAAGCATTGGGAGGAAGGAAATGGCGCCAGTTGTTTTGAGGTCGTTTTCTTTCTACACTATGCGATTAAAACGGCAAGAGGAGACGAGCATACACCTGGATAAAACAAGTTTGAGGAAAGGCCAGTCACCTGTGATTCAAAGCATTTTAAAACAATTTAATACCATCCAAGATTCAACATCCAGCTAGCAAACGTTCCTGAACACAGCAGGATTGAAGTCACTCACAGCTGACCCGACTGGGACAATTTGATGCTGTCGAGTTCATTTCAAAATTAACTCTGTTCATGAGCTAAAATACATTGCTTTAAGACGAGACACACTCCAATGACAATATATTTTCAATTATATGCCACAGAGCTAGCTAGTTGTTAAATGGAAACGTACCATAGCTGTCTCTGAATTGGTCGGCGTCTGGATAGAAATTGAATGAGCTGTGATGCAGCGTCTGTAATGTCTCGCACACACTTGATACACCACGTGGACGCGCTAAACTGCGCGTGCTTGATGATGGGGTGGGGAGCGCGAGCATCTCCAGGAAAAAGTGGTCATGAGATTTAACGTAGAGCATGGTGGGAATATAAATTCTAAACCCTTCTGTATAACGTTTCATGTTTGTCAAAATAAAACATCAAATGTGGTTACTTTTATGCCTGAGCTGAGGCACTGACATCAACAGAAAAAATACTTTGGGAAAACATGCTCCCTGCAACACAGAGATGATGTGTGAATAATATAGTACTACGAACACCTATGCTATTCAGACACGAGAATAATATTTCATAGTGTAGAATCCATAATAGCAAAGTATTCGGTCTCGCCTCACCACACCCCCTGTAGAAGGTTTGTTTAACTCACTTCCAAATATGGAAGCGAATGGTGGCGACAGCAGTGCACGCGCCTCGGTTCAACAAGGCTGCCCGCGACGCCGATCACCATATAAGGAAACAGGACATGATTTTCGCTATAGCAAATTTCACTACGCACATTACGCACTGTTAGTGGGAGCAGCATTGTGCAGTATAGAAAGGAGAGTGACAGCAAGGAGGGGGAAAGTAGGAGGAACAAGGTCAAAATAAAACGAGGGAACGGTTCTGACGCTGGAGTATGAATGGACGACGAGTCAACTAAGCAGTGTACAACACTAAAACCTGTCCGAAATTATGAATAATTTAAATAACCCTGCTTGATGCCAACTAACAGTCAAGTTGTGATTGATTCATCATCATTACCATTTCAAGACTGACCACCAAACTTATTTTTCCTATTTCAGTTATGTGAAGACTAGCATGATTAACTGTATTTTTAGAAAGCAATAGATTGCGATCTTTATACTATCGTTAATGTCGTCCTTCCCTTTATCCATTCAATATTGACACCCTCTCCATAAAAGGAAGACCAGAATCAATCATTTAAAAAACATTTGGCATGACAAAGTGAAATCGGTATATGTGATTAACTAATCAAGAACTCAACCAAGCTTACACAGGTCTTATGCATTTTATTTGGCTTAAGCATGACTTTTTCTTAAAAAATAAAACATTTCAGTTACCAAGGCCCAACAAAATACCATTGCAAAATATTTTAAAAAAAGGAAGAAATAATGAGAACATGAATTTCATAAATCTACTGTAATATTTTATTTGTGGAATGAGTTCAAATGTAATTGTACAAAGAGGGAGAGTGCAATAGTAATTGCGGAAAAATCCCTCCAATAGTAGCCTCCTCAACAATGGAATGGAACATAGATATGGAATGTGCAAAAGGAATGTCAGAGACAATGGAACTTCCAGAACTGTGTTGATTTATCTGGATTCTGAGGAAGAGGTCTCTTGCCTTTTATTGTACGCCTATGTTTATAAGTAGTTCTTTGGCTGACAGGTCACTGAACCGCCTCACAATACCCATCACCTGCTTACACACAATCAGTTAAGAAAACGGTTCCCATAAATTCGAAGTGATCAAACTCCTTTCAAGCAATCCTCTGTATTGAAAGATCTTACATATAACATCTTTGGAGCATTTATTTATCAAGTAAGTGCAACTAACATCTCTTAACCAACCTTCCAAGTTCAGAAGTAAATGTACCGTACGACATTTTGGTCAAGTTACAAGCAGTGAAGCAGCCTAAAAATTAAAGGTGGAATGCATCAGCACTTGCACCGCCTCTAAAGTGGGCTTGTGTTTTAGAGTCACCAATCATGGTATCAAGAAAGAAGAGAAAGCAGTACAAGGAATCCCTGACATGGATAAGGCGATGCAAATAAGGTGCATAATGCAAAACGGGGAATGGGAAGGAATGTGCACAAGGCCACAGAGCGGTATAAAGAAAACAGCATTAAGTCAAAAAGATCTGGCTACATGTATAACTGGTATACCCCATTACAGCACAGCATAGCATAGGTAAATTGCATCAGGAGGATACACTGCTTAAGTCTAACATGACTTAAAAGCGCCCTGGCCAGCCTCCTAGTACTAAGCATTGGTCACAAAGGATACATAGATTATGACACATTCAAATCCATGGCATGTCCAATAATACAATACTTGGGTCTAGTATGTCTACGTAAACATCACTGGGTTGTCTATATAAATGAGGGGAAGTGTGTGAGAATGACAGTGGCAGTCAATTTTAAAAACAGGTCCAGGGGAATAAACAACCCCATGGGTCTGAGAATGCACCTTGCCCCAGATACTCTGTAAGAGTATGGTCTCATCTTTATGTAGATAGACGCTGATATAACCTTTGTATGTAGTGTAAAATTGTGCGATTGAAAAGATGCTGGTGAATGTGCATCATGTTGACCTCCCACTGCCATTATAATAATCTGTTGGTTCCATTGGGTAGCATGGTAAGGCTTTAGTGCTGGGATGTGTGCTTGTATTGTGTGCATGTTGTATTGCATTAAGATAAATGGTGTCAAGGCCATCTAGCTGGATTTTCTCATCTCAGCCACCGCTGGCCTCGACTTGTTCAATACCACAGTGGCCTGAAAGAAAAAGGACATGATTAAACAGGGGTACTTGAACTACTTCTAAGGTGGAAAATGTGGATTCTTACAAAAGTTTACAAACAATAACTATGCTTAGTTTTTTTACAGTCCAACTGCTAACTCTGTACACCAAATGTGATCGGCCCACACACACACAATTCAGACAATGTGCTCACCTGCTGCAGTATGACGTCTGCTGTCTGGTCGATGGCTCCCCCCAGCCCCCGGTATTTTCCCGAATAGCGTATGAAGCTCCAGGTGAGCATGGCGACCATGGCCAGGCCCAAGACACAGTCACATATCAAAGCAATTGTAGCCAGGCCGATGAAGAGCAACAGCCCTGACAGCACGTACAGGAAGCACACAAGGACAAAAAGCACTGCAGGCGTCCGGAATGCACTGAAGACATTCTTTGACTTTCAAAGAGAAATAAAATAAAATCATATTAATCATAAGGTTGATCTGTTGATTTAAATAACTCTACCTTGAATTTATCATCAGTGAATTTAAAATGGAAAATACAATGTTTTTACTGACAAAAATGTATCTGGTGTGACTCTTACCTCATTGTGCTTGCTGAGAGACTGCCACAGTTCTACCAGCTCGGCCTCAAGCTGGTCTCGGTAGCGGTCGCAGAACTCCTGCCCTCCCATCTTCTTGGTGGAGGAGAAGACATGGAGGGACTCCTGGAGGAAGAAGTGGTGCTTCTCCTCCAGAGAGGCAGGAGCCACATAGGGAAGGTCTCCCCCACAGACCTTCAGGACAATAGCAGGAGAGAGGAAAACAGAATGCAAGGTGAGATCTTATGAGTGTTAAGAGGAATTGTTCTATCAGAAAAAATACACTTTCTTTGTCAACATTACAAACCCACCTTCTCCATGTTCTTGTAATACTGGTCTTTGGCTGCTGCCACAGCTGCCAAGTTGTTGGCCTCTGCTGTGGCCTTGTGAGAGAGACATACTGTACATTTAGTGGCAGTGGACTAGTGACATCCAAGAACACCTCAAGACTTATGAACATCCTCAATATTAGCATTATATTCCTCTGTTGAGCAATACAGTGGAATATTACTTTACTCTCAAAGTGGAAAACCTAAGTGGTTAATGGGCGTGTACCTGCAGCATAGACCTCGGGTGAGGCAAGTCTTCACCCTGGTAGATCTTGATGTATGCCTGTAATCACAAACATTACACTGTCAAACATGACAATGATACAAACCTGGCATAAACCTCAGAAAGCTAAACGCTGTCTCACCTTGAAGAACTCCAGCAGGCCCCTGCAGGTGACTTTGTTGCCGTTGATCTCTTTCTCAGCCAGGCATTTGGGGTGCAGCAGTGTGGCGATGAGGTTGCGTAGCTCCTTTTTAAACTCGGGAGCCACATCTGAGACACAGGGTTGAATCAGATCAAGTTAATTGGTTATCATTAGATTGATTAACATGATGGACAAGGGGACAGCCATACCACTAAGCTGGCCTTTGAAAGCGGGGCTGGTGGCCACCTTCAACCCAGGATGTGGTAGCAGGAAACAGTTGATGGAGGTGAAGCAGGAATGAATGTGTTCCCTCACTGTCTGTAGTTCCTCATGCTGGGTCTCCTTCACCTGCACAACATCACACATACTGGTTACTATCACCACTGCATAACTGAACATGGTTGAATTTACTATTGTATCTTACACAGTGCAAAGCAACAAAAAGCACTTAAATTTGTACCCTGAAAAGGGACTAGTACCTGTAGACGTTTATCCAGGAACTGTCTGCCTCCGTTTAGCCCATATTTATACTCATAGGGAAAGCTCCAATCCCTGATTAGGAACATCAGAGACTGTGGGAAAAAGGGAGAATAGAAAGAGACCACGGTATGGTAAAAACAAGGCACTTTAAGTTGGAAAAATAATACCATAAAAAGTGCCTGCGAGTAAGTTCAAAATGCACTTCAAGATAATTGGTCTAGATCCTAAATGATCAATGAACATTTTCTTGATATTTATAAGACTGTGGTTCACATACCTGAAAGGGCTTCAGATAGATTTCATCCATGGCGAGGCGACCATACTCTGTAAACAGCTGGACGAAGACAGAACACACAGGGTGTAATTAATTATCAGACAAGAAAAAAAATAAATATTATATATATAAAAATGGCTAAATTAACTTGAGCTACTGCAATTGCTATTAGAAACAGATACTGTAAATAATGTGGCCTTCATGAAAGGCTCTAAAGTGCGACCATTTTGGTCTGCATTTTGCTGTGCGACCTGACATTTTATTTTGGGAGCACCAGTACCACCATGAAAAAAATCTAAATCACCCATTTAATAATTGTTGTAATGATATATTCTTTTACTACAGTGAAGTCAACAACAACAAAAAATGAATCAGTGATTTGTACTTCTTGCAACTTTCTGAAGTGAGAATGCCTGTGCCTACACTTTGTGTAGCCAGTTATTGATGTCGAAACAGTCGTTTCTAAATGCTTTCCCATAAAACTTAATAAATGAAATGTTAACTGAAAAGTAGTCTTATCTGGCAAAATGATACAATATCGTGATAATTTGTTTCACTTGGGTGGTCTTTTGGTTTGCAAACTCTGCTATTGCAGATGCAGTACAGAAACACTGCCAGCCAAACACCAGTCTCTTGAGGTGCACAATTTAAATTAAAAGGGCAACTATACCCTCCAAACACCAAAAGTGTTATCCTGATGTGGTTAAAGCATTGTTGTGGACATTTACCTGCCAACGTGGCTGGTGGACCAAAACGTTTGTTTTTAGACCCTGTTCATAAACCATGTCACAGGTTGTTCCAAAACCACTCACATGCATTTGTTTACACCTGGTTTAGCCATGTTACCTCATTAACTAGCAAACAATCGGGTTACTTTACCAGAACGTCTAAAGATTTGGGGGCACAGAAAGGAAAAAGGATAGCTTCTTTATAAGATCCAGCTGTGGAACAGGTTGCTAGTCTGGCCAACACCAGACCACGCAGCAAGATGGCGGCGACAGATAAGGCAGCTCTGCTTCGAGCTCCTAAATACTCACAATTATTTCGCTACACCTGCAATAGCATCTGCTAAACATGTGTATGTGACAAATATAATTTGATAACACAAGGCACACACTGTTGGTATGGATTCCCTGTTGTCCAATGTTAAAGGTCGTTTTAGCGCTCAGTGTGTGGGTTTCAGCGAGAGAGACAAAGAACCAACCACTGTAAAAGTAGTCCCCTTCATAATCAACGCATCATGCCAACAACATCAAAGCGTCTCCACAGACTGGAGTCAGCCAGAGTGTCGCTTTAGCCAGGCACACATGCTGCTGCTGAGGAAGACTGACCTGCAACTGCTGCAGATCATCTTCCTGAATGTTCTGTGAGAGGTTGTAGATCTGGAAGAGAGACACAAACAAATTACAAACATTGACATCAATTATGACATCAATTATAACAAATAACATGAGTGCACAGCAGATCACCTGTATTGAGCTGGTCATGGTGCTGAGGGCAAAGATTGTGGCACAATCCTTCACGGTTGACTGGTTATCAAATGCACCCTGGGTGTCCATCAGTAATACTGCCACCTTATAGAGGGTAGAAATCAATAAATCCAACCATCAATCAATCAAATACATAACACCAACATAAACATTACACTCTGCACATTTTTCAGTTCCAGTGCCCAAACAACCTTTTAGCACAATGGCAGAATCATTCCTAAGCGCATTTTTTTGAATGTTGGAGTCAGTACCTCTGTTCCATCGCTCTTCTCCACCAGGAAGACCTCACTCCACAGCTGGATGCCGGTGGTCTCTGGCTCTGAGCCCCCCCTCCATTTGAACCCAGTCAGGGGCTCATCCTCCTGGCCCAGCCATTCCTCACCATGCTTCTGGAGGAACACAGACACCACTACACATTACTGACTGGTCTGACTTGGCAGCAGCCCTGGGAATAAGTCTGACATCATGAAACAATTCAGGTCACAGGGAGAGATACAGGTAACTGTAAATAAAGGAAACGCCAACATAAAGTGTCTTAAAAGGGTGTTGGGCCACAACGAGCTAGAACTGCTTCAATGCAGCTTGACATAGATTCTACAAGTGTCTGGAACTCTATTGGAGGGACAATGCGACACTAATCTTCCACAAGACATTCCATCATTTGGTGTTTTGACGATGGTGGTGGAAAACCCGTTCTCAGGCGCCGCTCCAGAATCTCCCATAAGTGTTCAATTGGGTTGAGATCTGGTGACGGCCTAGTGCATATGGTTTACATCGTTATCATGCTCATCAAACCATTTAGTCAACATTCGTGCCCTGTGGATGGGGGCATTGTCAGCCTATGGGGACATAGCCATGGTAGCCAAAATAATGGCCTGCAAAGCATTTTTAGACATGACCCTAAGCATGATGGGATGTTAATTGCTTAATTAACTCAGGAATCACACCTGTGTGGAAGCACCTGCTTTCAATATACTTTGTATTCCTCATTTATGCCAGTTTTTCCTTTATTTTGGCATTAACTGTATGTCTGCAGGAATATGAGTCCCTCAGACAGAAACAGACAGTCTAACAGGCATGGAGGGTACAAGGAGCACAGGTATAACACACATCTCACATACATTCAGTTACCTGAATGTGATATAAAACTAATCAAATATTGAACTTCGAACGAAGCTTAGGACCATGGGTGTGTATGTTCTAATTTCAGAAACACTGACCTTCCTGTACATGTAGCGGAGCATGAAGTCCAGAATAAAGCTCTTGCCTTTCCGGAAGGCCCCAGCCACTGAGAGCACCACCACATGTTTGTCCTGGACCTCCGGTGCCAGCAGAACCCTTCTCAGAGCCTCTGTGTCCAAGGCAAAGGAGTGATCCTCCTTGCAAACTGTCACAATCTGGACTGGGCCTGGCTCACTCCCCATCGTTCCCTGTGGGTGAAGAGACACACAAGATTTTGACATTAATAATGGTGCAAAGCTGAGACGTGAAATGTTTCATGTTAGAGTAGGTTAGATTTTAGGCCTGCCTCACATCAAGCTATTATCAGAACTGATAATACTGTATAACTAATCGGTGTTACAACTTTGGCGACTTCCTTCCCATTACATTGCCTGGCTATCCAGACTCCTTGCTCCGACTAAACGCTACGCCCACAGACATTCGTTTCTTCCCAGCAATGAGTGAAGGGATTCGATTAAACTGGTCCGGGTGCCCAGGTAGGTGTGTTTTGCACCAGGTTGAAGTTAATTGCATTAGTTTTGGAACCGGGCTGCCTCCCGGGCGTGAGCCAGGTGCCCTGTTCAAAGCCCACAGCGAAGTCGGTTCAAAACGAAAGTGACGTAATTAAGCACGTGGAGTAAGAAGTAGGATTCTGTGTTTTCACATGCAAAAGTGATTGAAAATTCAAACATTATATGGAAAAGAGATGTATGTTTCTGGACCATGCTGCCTTGTTGACAACATGACCGAGCGGTGGAGATCACTGCTCCTCCCTCATCGCTTTTACCCGTTCCCGTCACGGACCATAGACCGATGCCCCTCGGCTCAGCATATTCGAATCTTCCAATTCTTGATCCGAGTACATCACCGACGCTTCACAGAACGCAAACACATTCGGGACTGTCTGATTGGTCCAGAAACCGATGGGTTTGTCATTGGCTTTGATACTCTGATTGGTTAGAGACGATCCAATCGCTGATGACTTTCCTACAACACCACTCACCATAAACGACTTCAATGACGGCAGTCTCAGACTGAAGTATATAGCGAACGACAGAGCAGCATCTGAAGATATGAGTGTGTCGTCAGGCTATCCATTACATACTCCCTGTATAAACAATTCAAGCTCACACTGAGGCCTATAAAAAGCACAGTAACGTTGACATTTTTTGTTTTTTCTGAGGAGAACCCAGTGCCCAGTGAGAAATTATTCATAGTTTATACACAGATAAGCTTTCATCATTAGACAATGTTGGGCTCTGTGCAGGACTATGTCTAAGGTAATGTGTGATGCATCAACCCAGCTGCCGGTTAGTGCATGCTCCACATCCATGCAGATTCTTTTAACCCTCTCAATGAGGCTCTTTGTTGCATTGCTTGTAGCCGCCCATGCCCACGGCAAGATGGGAACCATTATTGTATAACCAAGATGGCGTAGCAGTCAGACGTCTTTGTCGTGTCCCATGTATATATATTTTTTTCTTCTTCGCATATCTTTTAAAAATATTTTTCTTAAACTCAACTTCAAAATACTCTCCTGCAACCCGCCTCACCCAATGTGGTGTGGATCTGCTTTTTTCTGAAGTATTTTTCTTTACTTTGAATCGGAACCCCCAACTACTAGATAGTAGTCAGCTAACCACTGCTAGCGGTTATCAGCTAACCTTTAGCTCAGAAAAAACTCGCCAGTTTGCACAACGCGATTCAAACCAGAGCATACCGGACCCATTTTCTCTCCATATCCCCGGATTCCCACCGCAAGCTCTGAACCTTTTCACATGGATCATCGCAGCTGGCTAGCTGCAATCCGAGTGTCTACTCCTGGCTAACGTCTCTGTCCCGAAGCAAGCACCAACTAGCCTGGAGCTAGCCCATGGTAGGCCCATCTCCCGGCTAGCTGAAGATGCCCATCAGCCATTCCTGGGCTGTAATACCTATACCTGGACCCCTTTTACTGCCGGTACGAAGCCCCGCCGATCCTTCACGACTGGACTACCGACGTAATCTGCCCGAGGGGGTTATTCAACTGGCCCCTCCATTGCGACGTCCCCTGAATGCCGATTCTGCTAGCCGTGGCCCGCTAGCTGTCTAGAGCATATCGGACTGTTAGCTGAATTTATTAGGCCACTATACCTATTTTGTCAATTGGACTGGACCCCTTTACCACACGGAACCCAACTAATCCATCACAACTGGCGAGGAGGCTATAACAGACTTCCTCCGTCGCAACGTCCCTCTAAGGCCCTTCTGCTAGCCCCAGCCCGCTAGCTGTCTGAATTGCCGTGTCTCCAGCCAGCCTCACTAGTCACCGGACCCCTAAGATCACTCGGCTACGCATGCCTCTCCCTAATATTTCACGGTATAGCCTCTAGCCCCGCTCAATATGCCTTAGCCAACCCTTTAGTTCCAACCCTTTAGTTCCATCCCCCACACACGCAGTGACATCACCTGGTTTAAATGATGTTTCTAGAGACAATATCTATATCATTACTCAATGCCTAGGTTTACCTCCACTGTATTCACATCCTACCATACCTTTGTCTGTAAATTATGCCTTGAATATATTCTATCTCGCCCAGAAACCTGCTCCCTTTTCTCTCTGTTCCAAATGTACTAGACAACCAGTTCTTATAGCCTTTAGCTGTACCCTTATTCTACTCCTCCTCTGGTGATGTAGAGGTTAATCCAGGCCCTGCAGTGCCTAGCTCCACTCCTATTCCCCAGGTGCTCTCATTTGTTGACTTCTGTAACTGTAAAAGCCTTGGTTTCATGCATGTTAACATTAGAAGCCTCCTCCCTAAGTTTGTTTTATTCACTGCTTTAGCACACTCTGCCAACGTGGATGTCCTAGACGTGTCTGAATCCTGGCTTAGGAAAACCACCAAAAACCCTGAAATTTCCATCCCTAACTATAACATTTTCCGACAAGATAGAACTGCCAAAGGGGGTGGAGCTGCAATCTACTGCAGAGATGACCTGCAGAGTTCTGTCTTACTATCCAGATCGGTACCCAAACAATTATAGCTTCTACTTTTAAAAATCCACCTTTCCAGAAACAAGTCTCTCACCGTTGCCGCTTGCTATAGACCACCCTCTGCCCCCAGCTGTGCCCTGGACACCATATGTGAATTGATTGCCCCCCCATCTATCTTCAGAGCTTGTGCTGCTAGGTGACCTAAACTGGAACATGCTTAACACCCCGGTCATCCTACAATCTAAGCTTGATGCCCTCAATCTCACATTATCAATGAACCCACCAGATACAACCCCAAATCCATAAACACGGGCACCCTCATAGATATCATCCTAACCAACTTGCCCTCCAAATACACCTCTGCTGTTTTCAACCAAGATCTCAGCGATCACTGCCTCATTGCCGGCATCCGTAATGGGTCTGTGGTCAAACGACCACCCCTCATCACTGTCAAACGCTCCCTAAAACACTTCAGCGAGCAGGCCTTTCTAATCGACCTGGCCCGGGTATCCTGGAAGGATGTTGACCTCATCCCGTCAGTAGAGGATGCCTAGTTATTCTTTAAAAGTGCCTTCCTCACCATCTTAAATAAGCATGCCCCATTCAAAAAAAAATTGAACAAGGAACAGATATAGCCCTTGGTTCTCTCCAGACCTGACAAAAGCATCCTGTGGCGTTCTGCATTAGCATCGAATAGCCCCCGTGATATGCAACTTTTCAGGGTAGTTAGGAACCAATATTCACAGACAGTTAGGAGAGCTAAGGATAGCTTTTTCAAACAGAAATTTGCATCCTGTAGCACAAACTGAAAAATGTTCTGGGACACTGTAAAGTCCATGGAAAATAAGAGCACCTCCTCCAAGCTGCCCACTGCACTGAGGTTAGGAAACACTGTCACCACCGATAAATCCACTCTGAGAATTTCAATAAGCATTTTTCTACGGCTGGCCATGCTTTCCACCTGGCTACCCCTACCCCGGTCAACAGCCCTGCACCCCCCACAGCAACTCGCCCAAGCCTCCCCCATATCCAGATAGCTGATGTTCTGAAAGAACTGTAAAATCTGGACCCCTACAAATCAGCCGGGCTAGACAATCTGAACCCTCTTTTTCTAAAATGATCTGCCGAAATTGTTGCAACCCCTATTACTAGCCTGTTCAACCTCTCTTTCGTATAGTCTGAGATTCGCAAAGATTGTAAAGCTGCTGCGGCCATATCCCTCTTCAAAGGGGGAGACACTCTTTGCCCTCAGTACCATGACCAGCTCAATACAGGTGATCTGCTGTGCACTCATGTTATTTGTTATAATTGATGTCATAATTGATGTCAATGTTTGTAATATGATTGTGATTGTTTGTGTCTCTTCCAGATCTACAACCTCTCTCATAACATTCAGGAAGATGATCTGCAGCAGTTGCAGGTCAGTCTTCCTCAGCAGCAGCATGTGTGCCTGGCTAAAGCGACACTCTGGCTGACTCCAGTCTGTGGAGGCGCTTTGATGTTGTTGGCATGATGCGTCGATTATGAAGGGGACTACTTTTACAGTGGTTGGTTCTTTGTCTCTCTCGCTGAAACCCACACACTGAGCACTAAAACGACCTTTAACATTGGACAACAGGGAATCCATACCAACAGTGTGTGCCTTGTGTTATCAAAGGATATTTGTCACATACACATGTTTAGCAGATGCTATTGCAGGTATTGCGAAATGATTGTGAGTATTTAGAGCGAAATGATTGTGAGTATTTAGGAGCTCGAAGCAGAGCTGCCCTATCTGTCGCCGCCATCTTGCTGTGTGGTCTGGTGTTGGCCAGGCTAGCAACATGTTCCACAACCTGAGAGCATGGCTCCCCCAGGACACGGAAATTATGGAATTTTAAACACAAGCTTTCAAAGTCAGGGAATTTCAGAACATACCTGACCCAAACTGCTACAGACCTATATCTATCCTACCCTGCCTTTCTAAGGTCTTCGAAAGCCAAGTTAACAAACAGATTACCAACCATTTAGAATCCCACCGTACCTTCTCCGCTATGCAATCTAGTTTCAGAGCTGGTCATGGGTGCACCTCAGCCACGCTCAAGGTCCTAAACGATATCATAACCGCCATCGATAAGAGACATTACTGTGCAACCGTATTCGTCGACCTGGCCAAGGCTTTTGACTCTGTCAATCACCACATTCTTATTGGCAGACTCAACAGACTTGGTTTCTCAAATTACCTGGTTCACCAACTACTTCTCAGATAGAGTTCAGTGTGTCAAATCAGAGAGCCTGTTGTCCGGACCTCTGGCAGTCTATGGGGGTGCCACAGGGTTCAATTCTCGGGCCGACTCTCTTCTCTGTATACATCAATGATGTCGCTCTTGCTGCTGGTGATTCTCTGATCCACCTCTACGCAGACGACACCATTCTGTATACTTCTGGCTATTCTTTGGACACTGTGTTAACTAAACTCCAGACGAGCTTCAATGCCATACAACTCTCCTTCCGTGGCCTACAACTGCTCTTAAATGCAAGTAAAACTAAAAGCATGCTCTTTAACCGATCGCTGCCCGCACCTGCCCGCTCGTCCAGCATCACTACTCTGGACGGCTCTGACTTAGAATATGTGGACAAGTACAAACACCTAGGTGTCTGGTTAGACTGTAAACGCTCCTTCCAGACTCACATTAAGCATCTCCAATCCAAAATTAAATCTAGAATCGGCTTCTTATTTCGCAACAAAGCCTCCTTCACTCATGCTGCCAAACATACCCTCGTAAAACTGACAATCCTACCGATCCTCGACTTCGGCGATGTCATTTACAAAATAGCCTCCAAGACTCTACTCAACAAATTGGATGCAGTCTATCACAGTGCCATTTGTTTTGTCACCAAAGCACCATATACTACCCACCATTGTGACCTGTCCACTCTCGTTGGCTGGCCCTCGCTTCATACTCGTCGCCAAACCCACTGGCTCCAGGTCATCCAGGTCATCGTCTTTGCTAGGTAAATCCCTGCCTTATCTCAGCTCACTGGTCACCATAGCAGCACCTGTCAGCTGTCAGAGCAGCTCACTGATTATAGCACCTGTACATAGCCCATCTGTAAATAGCCCATCCAACCACCTCATCCCCATAATGTATTTATTAATTAATTTATCTTGCTCCTTTGCACCCCAGTATCTCTACTTGCACATTCATCTTCTGCACATCTACCATTCCAGTGTTTAATTGCTATATTGTAATTACTTCGCCACCATGGCCTATTTATTGCCTTACCTCCCTTATCTTACCTCATTTGCACACTGTATATGTAGACTTTTTTTCCTACTATATGTTTGTTTATTAAATGTGTAACTCTGTGTTGATGTATGTGTCAAACTGCTTTGCTTTATCTTGGCCAGTTGTAAATGAGAACTTGTTCTCAACTAGACTACCTGGTTAAATAAAGGTTAAATCAATTTAAAAAAATACCTAAAGGGGGAAAAGTCAACCAGGCCAATATCAACTAACATTAAACCTACTCTAGCTAGAGACTATATCAATCTTACACCTTGCTAGACATTTTCAAATCATAATAAAATGACTGTCATCAAAACACCATAAGTGTTACAGGCAACATAGCCAACAGCAATGACAGGTGCTCTAAAGATGTGGTGCCAAAAAGCAAATTAAGTGACATGCCATGATTTTCTCTACCATGACAGTCAGACAGGCAGAGTCACAGACTAAGTAACATAAGGAATGCATGACTGAAAACAGGTTTTCAACTGTGTAATTAGTTAACGTTACCTAGAAATAAAAGGCCCAGCAACAGAATTCACTATTTTTACAGACAACCGTGTAGCCCTATCATACCATAGCAAGTTGGAGCATTAGTTATAATTATAATAGCAATCCTTTTTCTATCTAGTACACAGGGCACACTACAATATTTCAGATAGCTGTTCGGATAAAGTAATTTAGTGTACCGCACGCTGAACTTAACTAGCTAACGTTACAGTGCGCTTGTTAGCTAGCTAAGCTTTCTAAGCTTACATAATTTATTTTCTAACTATTTTAAACGACGGTTTACTGTTCACCAAATAGTCGTAAATTATTAGTTAAAGCACTGTTTTACCTTTGGTATCCCGAATGAGGAATTCACAGGCACAAGCAAAGAGTCAGAAAATTAACAATACTGCTGTCATGAAAACTTTTTCAAACTACGAATTCATTCACTTCCGCGTCCGCAGTCGAATTGACCTGTGGGGCTTGTAGTTTTGTCAATGCCATTATGCCTTGAAGTTATAAAACTACATTTACAAAGATCCTTCGGGCGGTCATGCTTGTGCTGATGGCTAATGTAGATTTTAATGGAGGGCTACTAATGCGGAATCTACAGAATGTGCTAAACCCATTTATGTCCATAACGGACATGAATGGGTTTAGCACATTACAATTTCATTTTGTACACTTGCTTTCTAAACTTACTGACAGACAAATCAAAATATACACTACCGGTCAAAAGTTTTAGAACACCTATTCATTCCAGGGTTTGTCTTTATTTTTTCTATATTGTAGAATAATAGTTAAGACATCAAATCTATGAAATAACACATATGGAATCATGTAGTAACCAAAGAAGTGCTAAACAAATCAAAAACTATTTTATATTTGAGACTCTTCAAATAGCCACCCTTTGCCTTGATGACAGCTTTGCACACTCTTGGCATTCTCTCAACCAGCTTCATGAGATAGTCACCTGAAATGCATTTCAATTAACAGGTGTAACTTGTTAAAAGTGAATTTGTGGGATTTCTTTCCTTCTTAATGCGTTTGAGCCAATCAGTTGTGTTGTTACAAGGTAGATGTGGTATACAGAAGATAGCCCTGTTTGGTAAAAGACCAAGTCCATATTATGGCAAGAAAAGCTCAAATAAGCAAAGAGAAACGACAGTCCATCATTACTTTAAGACATGAAGGTCAGTCAATACGGAAAATGTCAAGAACTTTGAAAAAAACATCAAGCGCTATGATGAAACTAGCTCTCATGAGGACCGCCACAGGAATGGAAGACCCAGAGTTACCTCTGCTGCACAGGATAAGTTCATTAGAGTTACCAGCCTCAGAAATTGCAGCCCAAATAAATGCTTCACAGAGTTCAAGTAACAGACACATCTCAACATCAACTGTTCAGAGGAGACTGTGTTGCAAAGAAACCACTACTGAAGGACACGGAATAAGAAGACTTGCTTGGGCCAAGGAACACGAGCAATGGACATTTGACCGGTGGAAATTTGTCCGTTAGTCTGGAGTCCAAATTTTAGATTTTTGGTTCCAGCCTCCGTGTCTTTGTGAAACACCGTGTGGGTGAAAGGATGATCTCCGCATGTGTGGTTCCCACCGTAAAGCATGGAGGAGGAGGAGGTCTGATGGTGTGGGGCTGCTTTGCTGGTGACACTGTCTGTGATTTATTTACGATTCAAGGCACTTAACCAGCATGGCTACCACAGCATTCTGCAGCAATATGCCATCCCATCTGGTTTGCGCTTAGTGGGACTATCATTTGTTTTTCATTAGGGAAATGACCAAACACACCTCCAGGCCATGTAAGGGTTATTTTACCAAGGAGCGTGATGGAGTGCTGCATCAGATGACCTGGCCTCCACAATCCCCCGACCTCAAACAAATTGAGCTGGTTTGGAATGAGTTGGACTGCAGAGGGAAGGAAAAGCAGCCAACAAGTGCTCAGCATATGTGGGAACTCCTTCAACACTGTTGAAAAAACATTCCAGGTGAAGCTGGTTGAGAGAATGCAAAGTGTGCAAAGCTATCAAGGCAAAGGGTAGCTGATTGAAAAATCTCAAATCTCAAATAGATTTTGATTTGTTTAACACTTTTTTGGTTACTACATGATTCCATATGTGTTATTTCATAGTTTTGTTGTCTTCACTAAGTCTAGAATGTAGAAAATAGTAAAAATAAAGAAAAATCCTGGAATGAGTTGGTGTTCTAAAACTTTTGACCGGTAGTGTAAATAAATAAATGTAAAAAAATTACATAGGGCAAAACATTTGTCTACAATGTGAATTGTTATTGTAGTATAGTCTGTCTTTGGAGCTAATGGGGATCCAAATAAAATACTTAATACACCTCCTACATTTTGTGTTTTGGCTTTTAACATAATCCCTAGATGGGTACACAAATACAAATGTTAATTTATTTTGTCAGTTCCCCCCACTAGATGGCGTCTGCCCATTGAATCATGTCATTGTCTGAGTATGAAAAAGGTGTACCTGATAAAATGGTTTGGGACACATGAAAATATTACCAGTCCCTATATTTTAAAAGAGTTTTGTGCTTTATTGTTAAGTTGAGAAGTGAAAAATAGATGGAATGAGAAGTCTAAGGTTTCTTTCTAAACAAACAAATCAGACAGCCTATAAAATATATTCTCCGCAAGAACACGTGTTTAATAAATGCTGCCCCTGGTAAAGAGCTTATAAAATCTAAAACATTAAAAAAATATGTTAATCATTAACAGACAAAGATTCAGGAGGATTAAACATAACTTTCTTTGTCCCCTGAATCTGAGAGTGGATTAACTGGCAGTAGATTTCTCATGTAATCATTCATCGGAAGTATTCCATCAAAATACAGAGGTCTTGATTCTTCGTATCATATCGGTACAGCATCAATCTTTTTCCTCCCTCATTTGTACCAAAAGCATATGCTAAGGTTTGGTTTATGTCAATTAATGTGGTGAGTGGCTTAATGTGTTTCAGTGCATCAGGTAGGGTGGCTTGGATTTGCAATCATAGCTATATCACTTCATGACAGCAAATCAAATCTCAGGCAGTGTCAACACACAGCAGCGAATTGTCAATTTCTATCACTCAGGTTGCACATAATCTCCTTGCATCACAGTGTAGGCCAGTCTATTGGTCAATTTGTTTAGACCCCACTGCATGTCATTATCTGTAGATCAGTCTAATGTCCACCCCCTGCCAGGTCCAGAAGTGACCCAGCAGCCTCTTGGGCCTCAGCATCCAGCTGCAGGATCTCTACAGTCTCCAGATCCAGTTCAGTGTCCCCGGGCAGGACCAGATACTGGTACTGATGATACTGGTAGTAATGGAACTCTATGTAGCCACTGTCTGACAGGGGGTCTTTCTCCATCTCCTCACCAACCTCTTCCTCATATTCCACTGCCTCCATATTGACAAGCTCCTCATGGTCAGGGGTCAGAGGGCAAGGTGGATTTGAGGAGAGAGTTGGGTTGTCTGAGGTCAAGGCTGAGGGGGAGGAGAGGAGAAGGGTTTGAGAAAGGGAATCTGTGTGACAAGAGACCAAAATTCGTTTTTGTACTGTACATTGAAAAATGTGGCATGTCAACATCCATTATAGGTATCAGCATACATTGTTGATGTGCAATCGTTTTATAATAGTGTCCTATACAGTAGAGTAGAGCAATTGATGTAAAAGCTTTAAAAGAGATAGAAAAGCCATGCATTACAGTGCATACCATATAAACGATCCCTCTCTGAGTGGAATGTAGGGAGTTACTGCACTAAAAGAGAGAGTGACAAATGGCGGAGCCATCGTGTTGCTGTGGCTATAGGTTGCCAAGGTAATAGAAGGTTGTTGCCAAGACAACAGCACACAAACCCACCAACCATGCAACATGCGGAGTAAAGAGGTAGAAAATTTTTTTTGCAGGAGAATTAAGGTGTAAAAGATAGATCAGTTGTTCCTCAATTAAACTATGACTAAACATTACGAGGGAACCGACATCTTCAAAAATACATTTGTGAGAGGCACTACAATACTGTGAGGCTTTATAGTTTGCCCACAAACTTTAGTGTGGGTATCAAGATCTAGGAGGCTGACATGCTTAGTGATAGAGGGCTAACCTGAGATCGCCACAGTGTCACACACCATAGATACTCCATAATCAGCTCCCTCCAACCTGCACAGGACAGAGAGGGAAGACAAATACAGTTAGTCGGACGACTGGTAAGGGCTGGGCTGTGATAAGCCTGCTATTGTAAGAGAAATCATTAACCCACATGCGTTAAACAACAAGAATTTAGGCAAAAAATATGGTGGTAGTCACAGAAGGATTTGTGAGATTTGGCACTGTGAACTAAACTGCAGTAAACTGTTTGTTCATACTCACAATGCAGGGTTGTTTAGTAAGTTGCTGTTAGTGCTGTGGTAATACTGGGTCTTCCTAAGCACCTCGAGAAGAGCGGATCGATATTCTGGACACACGCACCACAGTGAGCCCTTCCCCACCGACTGAAAAAACACATCATACGCAATCTTCAATATCACAAAACGCCATTATTTCAAACAAAAAGTAAGACTTAATGCAAATGGCACATTGAAGACGAGCGAACACATCTCACCTGGTTCTTGTCCCTGTGAATCCGACGGAAGCTCTTACTCAGAGACAGGTTGTGTCGAACAGAGTTTCTCCACCCCCCAGGTGCTGCTCTGTAGTAGGGGAAGCTGTTCAATATCCATTCATAGATACCCTTCACTGGGAGCCTCTTGTCTGGCGAGTATTCTATCGCCATGAAGATTAGACTGCTGAAGGAGTAAGGGGGCTTGAATGGGGAGGAAAGGTGGTGTTGGGTAGGTATGGGATCCTGGGGCTCCAGCTGGGGCAGTGGTGTTGTTTTGGGCAAGGGCTGCAGGGGAAGCAAATTGCCTCTTTGATGTAACCAGTTGAGGCAGGTCAAGTCATCTTGGTCAGATGTGGTTGGAGAGTTGAGGCAGTGTAAGTTTTGTCCGTCAAGGAACTGAGGGGGGGACAGGGAGTCTAAAAGAGGGGAGAGAGATTCAGTCTTGAGGTGAATGGAAACTGGGGCTGTGGGGGAAAGCCAAGTAGGGCATGGTGAGATCGAGAGAGGAGACAGAGGGAGTGAAACATGGACAGTGGAAGACGTCTGCAGAAGAGAGGAGAAAGGTGGGGACTGGTAGAGAGTGGTGGGATAAAGAAGAGATGTAGGAAGGGGTGGCAGTGTGTGAGTGTCACTCTCCATCTCTCTCCCAGCAGAAGACTTCTTATACACTCATTCAATAGATGATCTGTTGGGCAAAGCAGAGCAGTCAAACATTTCAAAGGCATAGCGAAAAATTTTGCTCAAGTTAACAGCAATGTATTTCCACAATTTGAAAAACGTAAGTAAACCCAATTTATAACAGCGTTGGTAGACCAGATCAGGTGGTCTTACTGAATTAATTAGTGGCTAAATGTTGTGAGCCAGTCTACTCTCTGCCCTGCACCAGGATCATTCAGTTGGTAAGAATATAAAAACATACATCAAGTTAAAGATTAAGAAATGTCTGAACAAAGTCCTCCTCCCCCTTTTTCTTCTGGTTTTGTATTAATGATTTCGCTAGCTATACTAGCAGATTCAAACAGCCACAGCAGCAAAAAGGCATTGCACAGGTGGATACATAAAATCTTCCTCAATAGAAAACTACTTTTATTTCTAAAGGGTAAATAAAGCAGACTGCTCATGAAGCCACATGGTGCTCAACAATGCTGCTCAATGTGCTCATACTTCGGAAAATGGCGGTAGAATATAAAGTTACATTTAGCACAATCAGTCAAGCAGTCTTTTGTTAAACTCCCCCTCAGGTGCTGACAAATACTTAAAACAGAGGAAAAGAAAACAATGCATTGCTTACCAATAAAGCAACGTATTAGTTCAGGGTATATCGGTAAGTCTCGAGTTAAGCAAAATATATTATTCAAAAGTAAAAAATATTGTCTGATATCCATACGAAGAATCGAAGTCGAATTCCTGCCCGTCTGCCTTCTATCCGTTCCAGTGTTCCCTTGGAAACCAAAAGGACGCTTTGCAGGTTGCGCGTCACCTGCGCGATCCCGCATTAAAGATACAGTTCAGTATTTATTTTCCCAACACAAGGAGAGGACAAACCACTTTCCAGATATGATTGTCACAGCATTCCCAAATTCAAGGTCAAAGATGAACTGAGCAAGACATTTTTCCATTGAAACTTTACATTCAGTTAAAAAGACAGAGGCATGGTTAAAATTCAAAGCTAAATATGTTTATTTTTCTACAAAAAACATAACACTGATTGTTGTTCATGCTCTATAAAGTTTAGATACATAATAAAAGGAGGGTTTAACAGGGAAGGATAAATGGGGAAGAGTGCACTGGTAGCACATCCTCAGAGTAGCTCCATCATTTTACATTTAGCCATACTGCAACATTTCTGGTAAGCCCAAATGGACAACATACACAGGAAACTTTAGAGGAAAACAGGAGTGTGGTGTGAAATGTTTCTCATATTTATATTCCAATTTCATGAATACAAAACCCTTCTTTCTCTATAAATAAGAGGGCCATAAAACACTCATGGTGAGAAAACATAAAAGCCTTCCATTTTGACAAGCGATGCGTCTTGCATACAAAAGTCTCACACTGTAGAGAAGTCAAATATAAATGTTAATTTAAAACTAACCCACAAGCTGAACACAAGATACAGCTCGATATCTATTATCCTCTTTTCTCTGGCAGATGAGCTGAAAGGCAGGTAACAGTGACACTCAGAAGAACCAAATTTGTAGAAAGCATCAGTGTTTTTTTTTCTTAAGTTCGATACCAAAGGACCTCCGCATCAGACCCCATACCAGGTCACCTGACCAGATGTGAGGTGAGCCAGTAGATAATGATTGGCTGAAAGGCAGCGGTGGCCACAGTGATGTACAGGCGGAGTCTTGGTTTGGCACTCGCCCCGGCCCCCATGGAGTCATGGGAGAGAGACGACAGAATCTTCATTTTGAGAGAACGGACCTGGTGGTATGATCAAAATGCTGCTTACTCTTGGACATGAAGTTTAAAGACACAAAAACCATGTCAACTTGTCTACTATAATGCATAACTAGGTACGAAAAATTCAGAATAATTCTTAACACACATTTCCAGAGTTCTAAAGTACTTACAATGAAAAACATAAGAGCACACGATGACCAGGCGAGAGCCACGAAGTAACCATCACTGCCAAACAGCAGACCACCCAGCACTGTGAAAATCATCCTAAAACAAAGAGGTATCACAGTACGGTATCACTCAGGGGTATCACAGTAATGTCTGCAAAATATAACAACTTGAGGTAAAAAAAGAAGAAAAGTATCTCTTATAGAGTGTAATTAACATAAACCACATTTCAATCTGAGTGAAGTCATACCGTATATATAAAAAAATTAAAATCATGACAGCTGTGATAGAAACAGGAAGTTTCGGTAGAATTTTATAAATGCAGAGAATGTTCATTCGACATGGTGGTATCTTTTTGCATCTGTAAAATTAATTATGTGAGAAACGGCGGTGGAAACACCTTGATGCGCAAATATTGATATAACCGTCACAAACTTGGATTCATACGATGATATGGTGGGTGGTCCTCCCACTGACTCGGGAAACCATGCAGTCTTAGGCTACAGATGAAACCACTTATGATGAACTTCACAGGGTGGTGAAAGTGTACAGTGAGCTTGATGCTCATTTCCAATAAAATATTGAGGGTCTTATTCTGTTGACATGATGATCAATGCTTGCTACGGTTTGACCCCCCCACCAATAAAAAATATCTTGCTCTTATGCATAATAATCTCATAATATAGACTAACCTACCCGCGCTGTATCTGCCAGCTGTTGGCTAAAAAGCACATAAGACCAGAGTAGGCAACGTTCGCTATTTAACGGAACCATGTGTGTGACAAAACCATCAGTAGAGTTGAAAATGTGATGGAAACACATTGAACTTTACATTTTTATTCGGTACATGAAAACGTGAGCGAAAAAGTACATTGTGTGTGCACTACGTCATCGCGCACTGATTTTAATCCGCAACAAGTTCGTTTGATGTAAACACACCACTGGTGGGAAAATTCACATATTTTCTTCATGCAGATTTTGGAATATTCACATGAAAATCCATTACCAATTGGATGGAAACCTAGTTAAATCTAATGGAGCCCTTACCCCACATATTTGTATCCACTGTAGGCAATGAGGTCAAATGTGGATAGGTCAGAGTGAACAGTGAGAAGGTAGAGACTCAACAACATGACCAAGACCTCTATAACGACCCACACCAAAGCAGTGCTGGCACACAGACCAAGGACCTCTGGACTGAACCTGCCATTGAAGAGGAGAAAATAGTGATGAGGGGGGAGAACATTAGTTGGTTGATTCATAAACAAAACGAGACAAATAGTGTCACTTAAATTAATACATTGTATCTAACTCCAGAAATCATATATTTGCTTGGCTATGTTCGTACAGTTGTAAAGAAATAGCAGTTGATGTAACCTGTTCTGAATGCCAAGGGCCATCCCAGCAAGCAAAATGTAGGTGATGAAAGCCATTGCTGAAAAATATTACAGTAATAAATCAATTCATAGTCTGTCACTTCCATATTAAACATCTCACTGATATACCCTATCAATAAAACGTACTTACAAGGTATGTAAAGGTCGGGTGCATTCACATCATGCCTGGGTGTGAGAGGAGTGTCTCTGTGGTAACGAACTTCCCAGTCCTATTGACATTACGACAAAATGTGAAATGTATTTACACAACATCATAGAGAAGCACAGACATATAGTTCTTACTGGATCTAACATTTAGCAGGGCACAGAATGTCTAACAATTTTTCCTAATCTGAGTAGGGTAATTTGTGCAAACGTATCATGCTTGTTAATATAAAGATTGATGAAGCACAAATGCATCGGTCCTTTTTACGCCTGCAACATTAGAGAAAATTCTCATCTTCTGTGTGACCACAACACACACACATCAACACACAGTGCTAGCAGGGTGATTAAAGAGTGATTATCTTGTTTGGAGGCCCGACTATCTGATATGTACAAGAACATTAGATGGAGGAATGCCAAGACTGTCGCCATGACCTTGACACACCAGTGTGTGCTACAGTGCTGTTGAGGATCATACTGTGTAGAACATCGTGTGCAAGAACGTGACATGGTGCGTTTGGTGTAATAAAATGACTTGATTACCTGGTGTGTGTATGGGAACATGAGGAGCAGAAGTTTCTTCATTACATATTTGCTGTCGACGGCAAAGAAATACTTCAGCTTGTTCACAGACACGTACCTGCTGATCTGAAGAGAGATTGCACAGGTTCATTTCTCTAACTGTCATGATAAGTGGAATCAAAGATGGTTGGCACAGTCTCATTATTTGCCGACCAGTGCCTATGCTTCTTTGAGGCTATACTTATCCGACATCGGAGCCTTAAATCAGCAGACGGTTCTGATTGGGAAATCGTTGTTTGCGTCGAAAGATTTAAGTCCAATTGGTAGATGCACCAGCCACTTCCAAATCAAAACATGGATGTCAATGTTTGCCCATACATGCGCCATTCTAATTTGTCTGTTTCTTGCCTGCGAGGCTGATTAGCTAGTGCAAACAGGTGTGAAACAGACAGTTGTCCGCGCAAAGCGATTTGGAGGGGGTGGTAGCATCCAACAATTGGATTTAATTATTTATTGGGCACTGCTCAGCGATGCAAACAACAATTTCCTACTCAGAATCGTCTACCAATTACGGATAAAGGCTCAGATATTGGAAAAGCATCACCAGACAAGCACGGGTTAGCAAATAACTCATTAAGTGGGTAAATGTTATACAGCTATTTATTTACTATTTAACTAGGCAAGTCAGGTAAGAACACATTCTTATTTACAATGACGGAACTACCCCGGCAAAACCCTAACCCAGGTGACGTTGGGCCAATTGTGTGCCGCCCTATGGGACTCCCAATCCCGGGCCGGTTGTCATACAGCCTGGAATCGAACCAGGGTCTGTAGTGACGCCTCTAGCACTGAGATGCAGTGCCTTAGACCGCTGCGCCACTCGGGAGCCAAGCTAGACAAGGGTTCGGACTGTAGACTAGGAAATGGGCTAAGTCTCATAGAGCCTCATCCAGGCTTCTAAGGAAGTAACTATGGAAGAGGTGAAAAGTAGGCTCCCTCAGGCACAAACTGAGTCAAGTAATAGACGCAGACCAGCTCTATAGCTCATGTGGCTACCTCATGCACAGCTTTACCCTAACCATCCTATCTGGCTGAAGTCCATTAATAAAACCTCAACTGTGGATCGGAAAGGACCCACAGGTAAATGCAACACACCAGCAGCAACTCTAGTCTATTTAACTGTTCAGTTGCTGGAACGTGGCCATCACCCTAATGAAAATGAGACCAGTCTGTAGTGTGATTCTCTCACCTCCTTGTTGACAATATCCTTTCCCTGGTTGGCCAGGGAAGAGCCATATATCATGGCTGCACTGGCCATTGGGTCAGCAAACAGGTTGTTGACCCCAGCACCCCCTGGCCCTCCAGCTGGAGCCCCTCCCATGTTGTACCCAGGGGTGTAGAAACCCTGACTGTTCATTGGTGGCGCTGCCGAACTGGTATCGTCAAAGAGGAGAGGGTCCCCGGCGGGGGGAGCTGCACGGGCTCTTGGCTTTGCTACAGAGGGACAAATGGGAATGAGCATAGGGTAGTGTGTAAGATACGGAAGTGGGGGAGAGTAGGGTAGTGTGTAAGATTTGTCCAAAACAGCCAAATACTCCATCTAAACATGAATCGATTCTCAATTGAGGTACGGTTCTAGAAACATAAAACATCAAAATAATTTCACAAATTATACACTTACTGTACACTTAACACAGTTGCAGCCTACATAATTTCAGGGACAACACTGTGGCATCCGTCTTCACAAAAGTGTTCGGAGACGCAGTTAACTATTTAGCACAAAAAGTTGACGTCTCCTGTGTTTTCTGTAAACTAGCGCTGTATGGAAATATGGCCATGTGGGAACCCCTAACCCAATTAAAAAGGTATGTAGTAATTTAACCTTTTTTATTTCACGCTGACATGAAAGATATGTTCCTAATGTTTCCAAAAACGTAACACAAGCAATGTGCTTTAGTGTTTGGAGCAAGCACCGGGGCTCTTAACAAAAAACAGTATTTGTGCATCAGAGACCTCTCGAACAACGAGAAAGTTCAGATTCAAACTCCCATTCACCAGCTCTGCAAGCGTTATAATGTAAATTATAATTTTGAACTTTTTTGGAAATACATACCAACCGTAGCAGAAGTAAATGAAGATAGTTACTTAGCAAAACTCCACATTTGGTTATCAAGTATTTTGACATTACAATGCTTGCAGAATTGGTGAAAGGGAGTTTGAGTCTGAGCTTTCTGTGCGTTAGAGGTCTAACATGCTGACCACACCGCTTGCATTACGTACGCGAGCATTGCAAAAATAAATGTGCACATACATGTTATTCAATCATTTCATCCAAACTGCTCGCGAGCGTCTGCATAGCCAGGCGCTGCAAGTCCCACCTCCATCTCCTCAGTCGTTTTTAGGATCATATACCAACATGGGTGATTGAAAGATGAACTGAGGTCCACACTCCAGTCGGTGGTGGTAATGCATCTTAAAGTTGTTTGCCATATAAAGTCCAAAGAAGAAGACTGAAGGAGGAGAGATTACTAGAAACTACCTAGATTTACCTTTTAATCTGTGGACTAATTGTCAGAGTAGAGGACCTTGTGCATTTCAGGTAAAATAACAACCCAATATTTATATCCAAAGACAAATTAGCTAGCTAGCTAAATTGCCATGAATGTTTCATGCATTTCAACCTGTCCCCAAATTAATATAGTTGGTTCAGAGTTCTTTTTGATATTTCAACCTGTGTGTCCTGATCACATCTGTTGTGGATTGACAAAAATCAACATGCGCATGCCCAGTCTAGTCAGCATGTAACACACAGATTCTGGTTCAGTTAGTCTATGAATGGGCTAGGGTGAAGTATGACAATTACATAACAGTTAAGGCAATTATGAGTGACAATATGAGTATCAAACCTGCAACTACAAACAATAGTCATGCAGGATGCAATGATAGCCTCAGGCTTTGATCACATCGATAGCTTCATTGAGCAAAATGGTATGCCGCATAATATTTATTTAACCTTAATTTAGTCAGTTAAGAACACATTTTTATTTTACAATGATGTCCTACACCGGCCAAACCCTCCCCTCACCCGGACGACTCTGGGTCAATTGCGCGCTGCCCTATGGGACTCCAGATTATGGCTGGTTGTGATACAGCCCCGGATCGAACCTGGGTCTGTAGTGACGCCTCTAGCAATGAGATGCAGTGTCTTAGACCACTGCACCACTCAGGAGCCCTAATCTGGATATGTGTCCAACAAAAGCTCAATGCCTTGATCACACCAATAGTGTAGTTGTACAAAATACTAAACAACATCTGGTTATGTTCGCAACAAAAGTTCAACATTCCCTTTCTGCTTCAATTTATGTCAAGCAGTCAAAGTATAAAGCTTGACGCATACTTTCGATTACTCTTTTGGTGTGTTCGAAGAGTTATTGCACAAAATAGTATGCAGCATCATCTGGATATGTATGCAACAAAAAGTTCAACATTCACCTACTACCATTTCTGTCAAGCAGTCTACGCATATAGTTTGACGCATACGTTCGATACATCTAACGTATGCACCGCACAGAACGTAAAACAAAGTCAACGCAGCGTTCCATTGGAAATGAATGTACTTCTGGTGTACTAAAACAGTCGGTGTGTTCGAAGCGTTACCTAACTCTAACAAGCTACATTATTAGTTAGCTGTAGCAGATAGATAACATGTAGCTAGCTACTTACCACTTGCTCGGTAGCCATGATGTGGAAGGTCCATTGTAAACACCTGTTTAAAAATAGAAACACAATGTTTGGGTTTGATAACGTTCTGCAACGCAATTTTATACGTTGCTGGATCATCGCATCCAGAAGTTAGTTAGCTAGTTATGTTTCAATGTTGCTAACGTTAATTAGCAGTTTTTTCGTCGTTATCGTTACTCTTGGCTGCTAGTCTGGGGCTAGCTACCGAATGCTAACTGAAAAGCTGGTTAGGTTTTGCCACCATGTGTGAACACAATTGACACAATCAAAACAGAATAACATATTTAAATGTACATGAGTGTTTATAAAAAAAAAAACACATCAATAACTCTATGACCTACTCATGGAATACAATATTCACTATTTAAAAAGCCAAAAATTACATCTACCTACGTGTCCTATGGTGCTTCCTAGAACCCGCCTCTTTTACTTTACCTTAGCTATTAATGGACGTCTTCTGTGCCTGCGTGGCAGCGTGGATAAGCAAAATACTTCTATTGGTCCAAAATAAAGTTTCAGCCTGTGCACTGATTGGTTTTCCGGGATATCAGTCTTCGCTAATCATTAAACCAAAGACAGTACAGTAGGAAACTCTGAATTACATATTCATCCGCGCTTTCAACCTAGGCATGGGGTTTATTCATTACGCCGATTCTGTTGCAAAACGTTTCGTCTGTTGCAAAATCTGTTGAAAAACGTTTTGCAACAGAAACCGTTTACTTCAAACGGAAATCCTTGCTGTTCTTTGGATAAAGAGATGGATTGAGTTATGGCTAGCTATAGTTTTATAGAAGGTAGCCCATGATGTCTTCTGAAACAGTGGCTCATGGTGACTAATTGTAAACTTGTAAATGTAAAAAGTGACAAAAGAGATCAAGTTATTACTTGTTTAAAAACAGTAAAGATTTCTGTTTGGAATAAACGGTTTCTGTTGCAAAACATTTAAGCAGCAGATTTTGCAACAGACAAAACGTTTATCAACAGATTCAGCGTAATGAATACACCTTCAGCCTAGGTTGAAGGAACTGATGAATTTGTAATGAACATTTCATGATTCACGAAGACTGACATCCCTGAGGACCTGAAATAGTCTCACCATACCAACACTGTGGTGAAGAAGGCGCAACAGTCTTCTTCAACCTCAGAGGCCAAGACAAATTTCTTAAGCCTCCATCTGAGCCATGGCCTGTTCATCCTGCTACCAGAAGGCGGAGACAGTACAGGTGCATCAAAGCTGGGACATAGAGAGTGAAAAACAACTTATATCTTCAGGCCATGAAACTGTTAAATAGTCACCACCACTAGTCAGCCCCCGCCCAGTACCCTGCCTTGAACTTTGTCACTGTTACTAGCCTGCTACCACCCGGTACTCTACCCTGCACCTTAGAGACTGCTACCCTATGTACATGGTCATTGAACACGGGTCATTTTAATAAAGTGTAAATACTGTTTTACCCACTTCATATTCTAGTCAAGGCTCATATATATATATATATGTATAGCTACTGCTGTACACAACTTTTCTATTCATATACTGTCCATACACACCATCATATACATATATTTATATATGTCAAAGGAGGTTGGCGGCACCTTAATTGGGGAGGACATGCTCGTGGTAATGGCAGTATCATAATTAGAGGAATGGTATCAAATATATCAAACACGTGGTTTCCATGTGTTTAATGCCATTCCATTCGCTCAGTTCCAGACAATATTATGAGCCGTCCTCCTATCAGCAGCCTCCTGTTATATATTTATATTCCGAACTCTGACATTGCTCTTTCTGATATTTCTTAATTCCTTTATTTATTTATTTTTAATTTGTGTGTATGGTTTTATATTGTTAGGTATTACTGCACTGTTGGAGCTACAAACATAATCATTTCGCTGCACCTGCAATAACATCTGCAAAATATGTGTACCCCCGAAGCTGGCCCATGGTGACTGTAATGCTTCCCACAGTTGTGTCAAGTTGGCTGGATGTCCTTTGGGTGGTGGGCCATTCTTGATACACACTGGAAACTGTTGTGCATGAAAAACCCAGCAACATTGCAGTTCCTGAAACAAATCGCTGTGCCTGGCACCTACTACCATACCCCATTCAAAGGCACTTAAATATTTTGTCTTGCCTGTTCACCCTCTGAATGGCGCACATACACAATCCATGTCTTAATTGTCTCAAGGCTTAAAAATCCTTCTTTAACCAGATTGAAGTGGATTTAACAGGTGACATTAATAAGGGAGCATAGCTTTCACCTAGATAATGTCATGTAATAAATATAAGGATTATGAGAATGGGTGTGTAAGTGGTGGGTGTGCATGGTTGTACTATGCGTACTTGTACCTGCATGTACATGTTGTCTACGCCTGTGATGCATTAATGATGCCTCTCTGAGCCAATTGGTGTGAAGAAAAAAAAGATACAGCCTGGCCTGCCAACATGTTGCGGCATGTCATAGAGAGACAGAAAGGGTGTGTCATCACGGCATTCCAGAGGCATGAAATACTCTCATTCAACACTCAACCACGTGATAAGGTGTCACATCCTTATGGTTACACCAGAGAGAGAGGAGCACATGTCTCCCCATTGAAATAGAGAAATAATACAGGCAAAGTACACTTTTAAAGAAGTAGGTGGCAGTAGTAATTCGGTCACTGTGACCCATAAATCACAAATGCCATGCTGAAGGGAACATCTTTCAACTTCACTCATGGCTGTAATCTCATTATGATGGTGGTGGTGGTGGTGAGTGATAAAACAACACTATGAGCAAAATGCTTCCAATGATAAAGATGCTGATACAACAGTCGTGATTCACTGTATCTTCAATACGTATCAATTTATCCTAATTAATGTTACTAATAGCTTTAGCCTTATTTTGAACACAATGAAATCAAATTTGACTCTATATCCTAACAGACAACCTGGTTTAAGGTGCAATTGGATCCTACAGTAGCCTATTCGTTTATTCACAACAGATGAGTCAACCATGTCGGGAACTCAAGCCCAATATATCCATAAGGGAGAGCAGGGACTGCAGCTGTTTAGCTGCATCTCAGCCACTACTGTAGAAACGGCGGTACATTTAGGATTTTAGCATTTTTATTGAAGCTTTTGATGGTAGACTACATAAAAACCTCCGGCTACTGGCAAAGTTGAAACGGTGAAATAATTCATCAACATAGTGTCATTCGGCTGACTCACCTCCTACAGTCAGTGTTCCCTTGATTGATGTGGTCTGGAGAAGAAACTGTACCCAAACGCCAAACCTCAATACATTCTGTTATGGCACTAATTGTTAACACACAGTCTAATCATTTAAATAGCGTAATTAGCTTATAAAATAGCCACATTTCTTACAATTATTATATTATTATTAAATAAATAATAGGATACAACTAACACCATAATGAATGACAATACTGCATTCTTATAGACAGAAGGCTATGTTTCTGTGACATGATTCATTTTCATAAAACACGATTGGATAGATTCTTTAAAAAGTTGTATGGTAAAAATTAATATGAGTGCGAGCATGGGGCATAAACTTGAAGAATTCAAAGAGAGCATGCTTTCCGCTCCTGTCAATGGAGGAATCCCGGGAACACTCTCTGGAGGAAACTCACCATATATGGTTATATACGTCATCCGTACGTGGTCATTTACAAGTCAAAAACCAAGACACCACCACTTCCAGTAAATTGGGAGGGGCGTAAAATAACTATAGAATCGGTTTGGGCGTTTATAATTCCACGAGCACTCTATACCGTTCAGTCCAACTGGAATAATCAATACGTAAGAAGTAACTCAAATGAATTTGGGAGAATTTAGTCATACACAAGAACAAGAATTTAATTCGCAGTTTTCTTATTCCCCTTTCTTTTTGGATCCTACCAACATCCCGCAATAAGGAGGGTTTGCCCCACGCTTGAACAGTGAACCTGACACTTTCCACGAACATTTAATCGCTTGCTCTTCATAAAACTCCTCAGGATTACTTTGCACTCATCGTGAATCGGGATAGCAGTTTACAATCAAAGATGTATCGAAACTTTGGGAACTTGGGCCGAGGAGGCAGCGACTCTGCGTCCACCAACACCGGATCGAGTGCTGTATCCCAGGGCACCAGCACCTCAACTACTCAACAAGATCAGGTAGGCACACATATTGGTCTATGTTGATAAACATTAGTAAAAGTAATACATCATAATTTGTGTTAAGTTTCCCCCCTCAATAATTATGATATTGCTTAATCATATTAATTGCAGAATGTAGTAATAATAGGGAATTAATGGCATAATATTGACATACAATTATGAGCCTACTACATTTTTATTATAGCCATGGTGCAGTTTGATTACCATTGTCAGATGAATTGATACACATTATGGATTTAAAATTATATTTTCAATGCTCACCGTCTTTGTCAAGATTGTTGCCTTTACATCCGGATGCACACCTATGTCAAATGCATGGATAGCATGTTTTATTTATTTTATTTAACTAGGCATGTCCATTGCCCATGACAAATATCTGGTTCAAAATAATTACTTTGCTGTAAATCACTGTTTGTTTGTTTACCCATCATGTCCTTACTCTAACCTCCTCTCTTTGTCTCTCTCTCACTTTCCCTTAAGAAGTTCACTGTGGCAGGTAGCAGCCAGTTTGTCCCCAGTCTCAATGCCATCACTTCCAACCAAGACCTCCAGTGGTTGGTCCAGCCCTCCTTCATTGGTCCACCTGGCCCCTCGCGGCCTCCACGTCCTCTTTACTCACCTGCAGCAGGAATGAGGTCCTTCAACCCTTCACCTTCCCAACCACACCTCTACAGACCAGGGGTCATAAGGGCAGTGGCAAGATCCGGGAGCACAACCAGACGCAGGAACGATGAACATGTAAGAATATGTGTGGTCTTTAGCCAGCAGGGTGTAATACTATGTAATTGACTTTCAGCGTCAATCAAAATGTAGATAGGCATTGTGCAAGAATGTGGGTGGATATCTGACCAAAATGCACATGAAACGTAAGGTCACTTAACACAACATAGACCTATATTTAGATTTTGAATTAGTCGTCGTCTTTGAAGAGTAACAGTTTTTAGTAGTCCCTTTTCCATGTAGTTGTCTTATTAATAGGGCTACACTGTATAAAGATACTACTGCCAGGCTTAGAATTAGAGTGCTCCGGTGGGACAGAGAGGGCCAGGGAATAGGGCAACTAGAGACTTAAGAGGTGTGGAGACAGACGGTTGAGTCAGTGCGTCAGTCGTGTGTAATATCCTGTAGTGTGTGTGACTGTTTTATACGTCTGACATGGCAGTGAGACTTCACCACACACCCGTCTTGTCTGATAGGTTGAAAACAAAATTACAGAAACAAATATTCCTGAGAGCTATCTTTTGAACGGGATAGATTTCTGCGACAATGTGGAAATTCCAGATGATGCAGAGGTTGACCAAGCATTTGTTTTGGTTGACAACTATGTACTTTGGAACAGCTATGTACAATGACCTGTTTCATCATTGTTTGAGATACGCCACTCGTTTGATGTTAGTGTGACATTGGCTAAAAAGGATGAGCGTTTATCAACCTGTTAGAGCCAAATTATATCTGACACGAGCAGGTTCACAAAATGTAAGATGGCAAGACATCAAGTAGGTAAACTACTAGTAGGTTTTGTTTTCCTTGAGAGTAGATTATTGTCATACCTGTTGGCTTTGTTACACTTTCAGAATGTGTGGTTGAGTGAGCTGAAATTTGATGACAGGAAATGGGCTATCATGTGATTCACTGGGGCAAGTCATATGACTCATACCTGAGTCACAATTGGGGTCTGAGTGACTAATCACAATACAAGGCGGGAGAAATTGGGTGAACAGAGACAGAACTGACAATGTTCAATGAAATTGGAGAAAGGGTGTAACAAAATGACAAAAGGCTCTGATGTTACGAAATTAAGGGCCATCTTGAAAGTTTGAATATAGTGACTCAGTTCATACACAAGGTGGTAGTATTTCACCACTCAACACATTTTACAGCTATTCAATTCAGTCCCCTTTATTCAATTGAGTTGTAAAACATATTATATCTTTTTTCAATCATAACTCTGCCTCATCAAATGTCTTTCTCTCGCTTTAGTTGTCCCCAGAGGAGTTGGAGAGACGCAGAATAAGGAGGGAGCGGAACAAACAGGCAGCTGCCAAGTGTCGTAACCGTCGACGGGAGCTGACAGACACGCTGCAAATCGTAAGTTTAATTTTATTTCAGGAGGGCAATGAACCTATATATTTTTGAAGTTTGTAAATCATCAACTACTAGATTTGTCAACCAATTGAAAAATAATAGATTGACAATACAACCCTAACCGTTTATCTTTAATTTCCCCTCTCTTAGGAGACAGGTGAGTTGGAAGGTAAAAAGTCCTGTCTGCAGAAAGAGATTGCTGAACTACAGAAGGAGAAAGAAAAGCTAGAGTTGGTTCTAGAGGCCCACCGCCCCATTTGCAAGATCCAAGACTCTGACTCGGATTCTGACCGGAGCTCAGAGCTTCCCTCATTGGGAGGTATCAAAATTGAGCCTGAGCTTCCTGACCTACCAGGGAGCTCAGCAAAGAGCCAATCAAGGATAGAGAAGCCCAAACCCAAAATTACTATCCCTGTCCGTCCTGTGACCTCCTCTGCCTCTGCTGTCCCCATGGAATCTGAGTCCCTTCACACCCCAATTCTTATTTCTACTCCATATCTTACTCCTTTCACGGCTAGTCTGGTCTTCAGTTATCCCTCTGGCTCTCTAGACTCCAGTTCCACTATTTCATCCCAGGCTCTACCGACTCTGTCATCTTCCTCTCAACATGGTGTGGCCCAGCAGTCTCGAAACCCCCAGCCTTGTAGTATTGCCCATCGCCGTAGCAGCAGTAGTGGGGACCAATCAGATCACTCCCTAAACTCCCCTACCATCATCACACTGTGATTTAACTGGCTTCCTTGGTGGAAAAGACTGAGTGACAACACTGACGGTTATGAAGATGATGACAATTATGACATAGGTGACTTTAATAACGACAGTAATTATACGCTAAATGCAGCTGGTCTACTTCATTTCCTCTGTGCCTACACTTTCCAAATAGCCCCTACACACTAAATGCACACAAAAGCTAAAATACTGATTCTCACAAAAGGCATTATCGTGATGCGAATAACTCCTATTTAAAGGGTTGTATTGTTATGCTTTTTTTGTTTTCACCGATGCATATAACTTCTGACAACCTATATTTGTTATGCTCAAAACACAAGATGTAGAACTGTGCAAACAAAAATGCATCAACTCGGTGCACTTTGGCAATAATGGTGATATATTTATGCAATAAGGTCCGAGGGGGTGTGGTATATGGCCAATATACCACAGCTAAGGGCTGTGGTATATTGGCAATATACCACAAATACCTAAGGTGCCTTATTGCTATTATAAACTGGTTACCAATTTAATTAGAACAGTAAAAATAAATGTTTGTCATACCTGTGATATATGGTCTGATATACCATGGTTTTCAGCATTCAGGGCTCGAACCACCCAGTTTGTAATGTAGGAACCACATCATGGTAGTGCATGGTAATAAACACGGTGGGTTTGTTTTGAGGGTAAATATATGTGCATGCCAGGTAAAATTTCATGTGAGCTAGCTATCTTTTATATAAAAGATGCATACATCTACTTCTCATATTGTAAGTTTAGTACAATATAATTTAATTTATGAAAAACTGCATTATTTGGGGAAAATTTGAAAGACGACTAAGGCAGGACCATGAGGGTAAATATAGAATATATAGACATGTATTTATTGAGAGTGTAGTATATATTTTTTATAATGTGTCTCTTTTGACTGATCAGTGGGCAGTGCCTTCACTTTAATGTGTTCATAGAACACGGTACAATAAAGACATTTTTTTCAAGACAACATGTGTATCTGGTGACTAAGTATGTTTGATTATGTTCATGTGATGAAATTTGCGTCAATATGTCAAAAAGTTAAATCAAATTCTACGCTTTAAAATATCAGTATGAAAGGGGTAAAAAGAAGACTAAATGCATCCTTAGTGTTAAACCCATTAGTTAGTTAGTCCATTTTGAATAAGTCCCGTTTCCTGCTTGATGTTGGTGCATAGCAACATCACGTAAGGGGGTAATGGATGCTGGGGAGGAAAGGGAGGGGAAAGCTGGCCATTACCTCTGCTTCCTCTCTGGAAAGAATTGTAAAACTGACTTCAATACAAACAGATACAAATTAACATTTCAGATGCGCTGAATAAGAAATATAAGCAAGAAGAAAAGGTCACAGCGGGACATCTGGGTTTTTGATTGAATGGGAGGTCATGTTTAGAATTTTTTTGGGGCCTGACAGAAAACAAAACGTAGATCAGAATGAGAGTCTGGTAAATGGAGATTTATTGGCCATGACCCTGATTCCTGAACACAGAGTTCTGATGTTACTGTACTTCTCGCAAATGAAGTGACTCACTCACAGGAGGCCCAGAGAGCATATGATAGCAATGATAATAAAAAGGAGATTTAGGAGAGAGAGCCTGTGTGTGCTTCTCTGTGTATCACTAAGTGGGTTAAAGCATTACCATCCACTGCGCAAACAGAGGTCCAAAAATAAAACTGATAAATATCCACAACGCCAGGCTGTATGACATGGACAGGAACATCAATCACCTGGGACAAACAGGTCATAACAGGTCGAGAGATCAATCAATCACTCATGTTGCACCATGTAAAATGAATGTCTGCAAAGTCACACACACAAAGGTCACAACATGATTGTCTCAGCCAGTGTATTTAAAGCTCTTCAATGCACTACGAGCAGCCCACCAATCACAGCCAACAACAAAGCAAATCTTATCCAATCCATGAGCATGGTCTATATGCTTAAAACAGAAATATGTATTTGTTAATGATGTAATACTGATATGTCAAGTTAATGAAGACAATGAGAGAGTATATCTACAGAATTACCACAAAACATTATATTAGCATCCTGACTATTGGCATTTTAGACAGAAAATGTGAAGCAGTAGTAATAATGATAATATTCATAACAATAATAATGTAGTAAAGAACAAATTAAAAGTGTCTTGTCTAGTTCCCAGCATCTATAAATCCATCATGTCAAATCCAGTCTCGAGCTTCCAGTTTGACACAAAAGTGGCTGGTTGAGAACAGCCTGGGCTGTTCAGTTCTGAGGAACTTCTAAGTACACCATCATAGGTGCAGGTGCAAGACACAAACCAGCGGTGCCATCACACGTTTTAGTGCATTGTACAGCCTAAATTACTGTGGCACACTAGCTATGTATTTCAGTGTAAAACTCATGGGCAGCCAAGACAGTGTTCATAATATACTATTCCCTTGTTAGTTTGTGATTTCATACACACAGCACTCCAATCCTGACCTGAGGGACTGAATGCATAATCTACATAATTTAAATGTTATTTAAAGGTCTTTCACAAAAATCATCACTCATCCTTCAAATATTTCAGTGCTTTTGGATGTCATGTACAGTAGACTAGTATGGCTCAAATCTGGATAGAGATATGTGTCTACAAGGACCCATATAATAGCTTTGTCCAGTGCAATGCAGTACGAAGTAGTCCACTAACAGTACAGTCCAGTGCATGAGATAACATCCTAACCTAACCTCCTTCCAACAACACCTACTACTGTTAACACATATAGTCTCAATCACAGAAAAGAGGAAAACCTCCCAAAAGATTGTTTTAAAAAAGCATAAAATTGCAAAATGATCATTCGATAAAGCTTGACCTTTAGTCTCAAATGTTTATGTGGGCCTGTCATCCCTCTTTCCAGGAAAAATACTTTTTATTTTCTCTTGAGGATCCTTTTTCAACTCTTCTTCAGGACGGCAGCACGTGCAGAAGGAACAGAACTGACTGCTATTCTGGAGATGCTGCTGTATTACTGTGTGTTATAGGCCATCTTCTAAAAAGTACCCCAATCAAGTTTGTGTTCTACCAATGAATGCTGTAAACAACTAAACATATTTCCTCAACCCATATTTCTCTTTATCGTGCTCTTTCACTACTCAGTGAAAGTATCTAGCTCTGTCCCATCTTCAGTCATCAGGTGAGCACACCAGGTGAAGCTGGTCCGGACTACCGACACTCCCAGTGCTTGAACTTCCATCTCCCAGGTCTCGGGACACCATACACGGCAGGTTGAGCTCAGTGGAACCACCGGGACTGGAGTCATTCCTGCTGACACATTCCTCCTCCAGGACCAGACAGAGTTCTTTGAGGTCCAGATTCTCCTTCACCAATCCATCCTGCATGCGCTCTAGGTCGGACAGTTTTTTCAAGTAGCCGCCCAGATCCTCACGCATCACTTTGGCTGCGTGGTGACCGAACAGCTGCCATTCCCGGGCCAGCTTCTTCACCTTTAGTCGGTCATCATCAAGGAAACAGCACAAGTCGCGCAATTCTGTGTTTTCTTCCTGGAGACGCTGGTTGACGGTTTTCAGCTCCCTGATCTCAAGCAGGTGGCCCTGTAATTGTTTGTTAACTTCTTTTATCAGCCGTCCACGCTGGATAAGAGCAGAGATCTTCTCTGACTCCTCCTTACGCAGTCGACTCACCAGCTCTTCTTTAGAGCAGGAGAGTAAATCCTCGTCAGACATCTTTGACAAGTCTCTGTTGTAGAGCTCACTGTCACTCCCCATATTGTTTGGACCGATCTGTAATTCAATAACCTGAGAAATAGCCTTTCCCGATTACAGGCAGTTGAGGGTACAAATAACTTCAGCAAATTAACTTTAGCCTACAATTCCTGGGATGCTCTGCAATGTGCATGGAGGCTACAGTAAGCTTTTTACAGTCAGCCCTGAATTGTATGACTATCAACTGACTCTATCCAACCATGGAAGCAAAATATAGGTCAACAGTAATTCTTGGTTTTACCTATGGATAATGGGGAACAGTGCATGCTTCACATCAATGTTTTTCTATGAGCTATAAAATTCCCTGAACAAGTTCGCTCTTGATATATTAAAACAAAGCAAAGAATTTCTATATTTTCAATATAAAATGTCAATCCATCACTCTCATATCTCAGATGATAATCTGTGGTTATAGGCTTTGTAAAAAGAGTTTGCATTAATGTCCAGTTTTCCCTTTGCTTTTCCTTGGTTACCTTCAGCAGGGTGAGGGGTTTTCGTGATTTTGCAATCCGTTATTTCGTTTTTATTGTGCAGTTGACTCGTCATCCTATATCGCAAAACCTTGGATAAACTACGATAACGTTATTTTACTCAGAAATTCATGTCTTATTATCAGAAGTGACGTGCTGAAGAGCATCTGCTTTCGTTCTGTCCGAGTAAATGTTGTATTCCCTCTGTTTGGAGAATTTGTTCATGGCATAACATTCCTTGTGATTATAACCCCAAAAGAGGCAGTAATTTGAAATTCACCGAAGAAAACAAACAAGGCTCTGAAGTTTCAAAAAAGAAAAATGCATCCAGATTCCTGCTCATCCTATTGCATTGGTGTGTGGAGGATTACAATGTCGGCCTTCTTCCTCTGTCATTATAAGGCGGATGTCTCCTCTCAGACTCGGTTTTTCTCTCCACTCAGTGAATTTCAGAAAATGACGCCCATTTAAAAATAATGGGATTTTCTTCTATCCTCTCCCTTCACATAAAAAGCAATAGAAATTAGTAGTAATCATCCATGTAGTCTTTTAAAAACGAAATGAACAAACACAATAAAAATGTAGGACGAAATCGATACAGACCGCGTTTGTGGAAGAGATGCTCGGTTTAACAGTGAAGGTCAAAATATTCACTCATGTTTTAAAAACACAGTTTCTTGATATTATCCTACAAAATGATTAAAAAAGCGATTACATTCTTGAGCATTGAAGTATGGTTGTCGGATGGTGGTTGTGAAGGAGGCGGCCGTAGGAATGCCCCTCTTCTGAATCCCTCCCCTCTCTCTTTCCGTTTGGTCTTCCTTTACAGTAAAATAATAGCTTACACTACATTTATTTCATTTTATTTTGTGTGATGTCATTTCTTTCGATGGAATAGCTTATACTACGTATTGTATCCCGTTGAAAGAAATGACATCACACAAAATTTGAATGCATGTGTTTATACTATTAATTTTGTTTAGGATGTATCACATTTGTGTTAAAATCTACGGGCAGTCCTGAACTACAATAAATTATTCGGAATATATAGCAATCATATCACATACCATTGTATATTTGTATTCCATATATATTTGTTCAAAACCTCCCCACATGACCCCACTCTCCACCCCCTCCAACCGTAGGCCCACAAACGCACACACACACACGCACACGCATGCACAACACACAAGCATCAGAGTCACACTTTGACACAGAACAATAAGTGAATCAGAGTTACAGTGTAGTCTACACAATTTCAAATACACAGATGGAAAGTGTGACAAAAGGTTTAAGCATGAGGTATTTGGCCACATCCTTCCACCCTTCATTCCAGCTCTATTGTTTCAGTGAGGCCATAACAATATAGGGTGTTATACCGGGACTGGGGGAGGCAGGGGATGGAATCAGGGTGAGGTTAGCTAACAGAAGGGCTGGAACTGGGAGAGGGTTGTTTGGTTGGTTTGCAGTGAGGTGTAAAACAAAAAGACAGTTGACTGTGTACTTTTTCTCTTTTGTAATTTTGAAGGGCACAGACAGATACAGCAAAAGGAGGATGGGAGGGGCGAGGAGAGGGATTTGGTGGGATTTATTCAGATAAATCTCTGCAGGGAAAACTTGCGCAAAAACACACACACACCATAATTCATCATAGTAGCTATCTACTTTTTAACATTTTATTTGTGTTTATTATGGTAAAATAACCGTTCTGATATTCTGTTCTACATAATGTAATTGCGTATGTTTTGTATATCAAAATATAATTTTACAATATAAACTTGTGCAACATGTTCTCATGTAGGTTACATCATATTTTTCATAGATTGTAGTATTCCACATTTTTTGTTGTTGAAAATAAGTAGTTCAAAGTGTGCTGCTGAAAAGGTTTAAATATGGCCGCTATACCAGATACGAAAGAGGAAGCGAGACACTCTACTCACAGTTTTTTCTGATTCAATGAAAGCCAATGAACTAAGTAGAACAGACCCAGCTGCTTTAGAGAGACATAGTAATGGCGTCTTTTTGTAGGCACTAACTCTGCCATGGTTCGTTGGACAAAGCCTATTGGGAAATTAATGGCATTTTTAGAGGGTTTTTGGATAAACGCCGAAAATAAAGTATGGTAAACACAGGTTTAGGAGATCTCATACGTTTTGTTCTATGAGATAATCTTCATCAGCTAACGTCACCTTTTGTGGATTTTGAAGCATTTATGTTAAAAAAAATGCATATTGTATAAAGGTCATGTTCACTGACTGATATTATCTCATATAATAAAACGTAGGCTATAAGATATCCTTAGCCTGTGTTAACCTCAGACCTTATTTTCGGCATTTATCCCAAAACCCTATTCTTTCCACATTAATTTTCCCCACTGGAATGGCTGAAGGAACCAGAGGTAACTAATTTCCGTTTTTTAGGACTACAAGTTAGCGAGCTCATTGGTGTCTATGGTAGACCCACCCCGTTAAATTGACCGGAACTGATAAAAACATGTTATGGTAAACAGCCAACCATCTTTGGGTATACTCATAGAGATTGATAGAGGACTCATTTTAGTATGTGTGCTATTATAGCATTTGTGACAGCATGAGCAGCGTCATTGAGGCAATCTCCATTTTGAAGTAGTTAATTTTTTTCTTCACGATTGGCTGACCCCTCCTGATGACCCAGCCAATGAAGTTGGAAGACCCGCCCAGCTGACTACATTAAAATGGTGGAAGCCCTCAATGGCGTTGCCCATGCGAAAAATGCCATTTGGGCCACTGGACGCTTCTATCATTCTCTATGAGCTATACCAGACATACTTATCTGGCTATATAAAGATACTTCCTGTAAAGGCACAATAAAGTGTTGTTCACAGGTCTTTTCTTCCGTTTATTTTTCGAAAAAAAGGCTTCGTTACAGCATTAGCAACGGATGACAATGTCTCCAGCAGTAAATGTATAGTTTATAGGAGCTTATTATCCGTTATGTTTTTAGATAATAATGAATTATCTAGCTAGCAACGTTAGCTAACGGTAGTATACCAGTTCTGGATAGCCGGGATTATTACTCATCCTAGTTAAAACGCTTAGCTATATTATAACAGTCTAGAATATTGGAACCTTAATTTAAAAAGGTAAGTATCATCTTGTTCAGTCAGATAACGTATACAGTTAATGTAGTTCCAAGTAACTAACGTTAGTAAAACATTGACTTGCTAGTACAGTGCAGGAAACCTGACGTTGAAATGCATTGAATTCTACGTCGGGGAGATATGAGCATTTTAATCAGGAAACTTTCCCCTCACAACCTCTACAAAGCAGAATGTTAAATACAATTATATTTTGAAGTACTTTACCGGTTGTCCATACGGTTGGTCTTTTTAGCTTGTAGGAATGGTAGACAATATATTCACAAAGTATAATTACAGAAACTTTTCAAAGCGCTGGTAATTTATTGCATTCAGATTTCTATCACCTGAAGCATGTGCAGAACCATGTGCATACTTGCTGTGCTCGTGTTTACGAGTCACCTGCATGTATTTGTATCTTGTGCACATGCTTCAGGTGATAGAAATCTGAAAGCACTACCAGGAATTTGAAAAGTTTATTTAACTAGGCAAGTCAGGGCCAATTGTGCGCTGCCCTATGAGACTCCCAATCACAGCCCGAGATCGAACCAGGATCTGTAGGGACGCCTCTAGCACTGAGATGAAGTGCAGGCAGACCGGCCTCCTGGGCTGTTTGCATGACAGTGTCTATGGTTTACTGAGAATGGTGCAACAGTCCTGTGGGCGAAAACGGGTTGTTGATGAGAGAGGTCGAAGGAGAATGGCAAGAATCATGCAAGCTAACAGGCATACCACAAACAGGCAAATAACGGCGCAGAACGACATCTCGGAATGTACAACTCGTTGGTCCTTGTCACGGATGGGCTATTGCAGCAGACGACCACACCGGTTTCCACTCCTATCAGCTGAAAAAACAGAAGAAGCGGCAATAGTGGGCACGATGAATCCTGGTTCCTGTTGCATCATGCTGGTGGCAGTCAGGATTTGGCGTAAGCAGTGTGAGTCCATGGCTCCATCCTTCCTGGTGTCAACCGTGGTGGTGTGGGGAATGTTTTCCTGGCACACGTTAGGTCCCTTGATACCAATTGAGCATCGTTTGAATGCCATACCTTGTAGAATCCATGCTCCAAAGAATTCAGGTTGTTCTGGAGGCAAAGAGGGGCCCGACCCGGTATGGACAAATGCCGAAGTACGTTAAAATGTAATTTTATTCAACATTCTGGCTTGTAGAGGTTGTGAGAGAGAACTTTCCTGATTCAAATGCTCATTTCTACCCGACCTGGAATTTAATGCAAATCAATGTGGAGTTTCCAGACAAAATCTAGGCTTACAAAGGAGTCGTTGAATATGGCAATTTTCCTTTAAATTCAAGAAGCAGCCATTCAACTTGCCATTCACCAGCTTTTCAAGCTTAATAATATCAAAATACGTTCAGTACTTACCAAAGAATGAAGTTTTGCTGAGAAACTGTCGTCAATTATGCCGTACCGGCCTGTATGTACTCCCAAAAAGGTCTAAATAAAAAGTTACATGCAACCGAAAACATGCCATGTCTGGAACGAATCCATTGTTTTTGAGTAAGTGCAATTGCGTCATATCCACCTATTCTGCACCTGTTGCAATATTATTGGAATTAAAATACACTAAATAAAGCCCATCTAGAAATATACAATCACTGTAAAAACGTACCCTATATTGTCTACTTAATCTACTTACATTAAATATTATTGCATCCATGTAGCGCGGGTGAAACAACAGATTGATATGATGTTCATACTGTTGTAGGTGATCAAATCAATGACCTTTCCTGCTGCTGGATCAGCCGAGAGGTGCACACTTGCTCAAAAACAATACTTAGATTATTTCCAGACAAGGCATTTTTTTGGTTGCATGTAACTTTTTTTATTTAGATATTTTTTGGGAGTACATACCGGCCGGAATGGCAGTAATAACGATAGTTGTTTAGCAATACCGTCCGTATTTTGATATTTATTAAGCTTAAAAAGCTGAACTTGAATGGCTGCTTCTTGGGCCAAAGGAGAATCTCCATATTCAACGTCTCCTGTAAACCCAGATTTTGGTTCAGTAGTACAGTAGCTATGTACAGTGCATTCGGAAAGTATTCAGACCCCTTGATCCCCCACACATTTTGTTACTTTAAAGCCTTATTCTAAAATTGATTAAATATAGATTTTTTTCTCATAAATCTACACACTAACCCCATAAAGATAAAGCGAGAACAGGTTTCTAGGATTTTTTTCTGAATTATTAAAAATGAGAAACCTAAGTATTCAGACCTTTTGCTATGAGACTCGAAATTGAGCTCAGGTGCATCCTGTTTCCATTGATCATCTTTGAGATATTTCTACAACTTAATTGGAGTCCACCTGTGGTAAATTCAATTGAATCAAATCAAATTATATTTGTCACATGCGCTGAATACAACAGATTCACCTTCACAGTGAAATGCTAACTTACTAAACCAACAATGCAGTTTTAAGAAAATAACAAACAAAAAAAGAGAAAAGAATAACAAATAATTAAAGAGCAACAGTAAATAACAATAGCAGGGCTATATACACGAGGTACTGGTGTTCAGGTAATTGAGGTAATATCTACATGTAGGTAGAGTTATTTAAGTGACTATGCATAGATAATAACAGAGTAGCAGCAGCATGGGGGGGGGGGGGCATCGTCTGGGTAGCCATTTGATTAGATGTTCAGGAGTCTTATGGCTTGGGGGTAGAAGCTGTTTAGAAGCCTCTTGGACCTAGACTTGGTGCTCCGGTACTGCTTGCCGTGCGGTAGCAGAGATAACAGTTTATGACTAGGGTGGCTGGAGTCTTTGACAAGTTTTAGGGCCTTCCTCTGACACCGCCTGGTATAGAGGTCCTGAATGGCAGGAAGCTTGGCCCTGGTGTAGTACTGGGCCGTACGCACTACACTCTGTAGTGCCTTGCGGTCGGAGGCCGAGCAGTTGCCATACCAGGCAGTGATGCAACCCGTCAGGATGTTCTCGATGGTGCAGCTGTTAAACCTTTTGAAGACCTGAAGACCCGTGCTAAATCTTTTCAGTCTCCTGAGGGGGAATAGGATTTGTCGTTCCCTCTTTACGACTGTCTTGGTGTGCTTGGACCATGTTTGTTGGTGATGTGGACGCCAAGGAACTTGAAGCTCTCAACTTGCTCCACTACAGACCCGTCGATGAGAATGGGGGCGTGCTCGGACCTCCTTTTCCTGTAGTCCATAATCATCTCCTTTGTCTTGATCGCGTTGAGGGAGAGGTTGTTGTCCTTGCACCACATTGTCAGGTCTCTGACCTCCTCCCTATAGGCTGTCTCATTGTTGTCGGTGATCAGGCCTACCACTGTTGTCATCGGCAAACTTAATGATGGTGTTGGAATCGTGCCAGGCCATGCAGTCATGAGTGAACAGGGAGTACAGGAGGTGACTGAGCATGCACCCCTGAGGGGCCCCCGTGTTGAGGATCAGTGTGACGGATGTGTTGTTACCTACCCTTACCACCTGGGGGCGGCCCGTCAGGAAGTCCAGGATCTAGTTGCAGAGGGAGGTGTTTAGTCCCAGGGTCCTTAGCTTAGTGATGAGCTTTGAGGGCACTATGGCGTTGAACGCTGAGCTGTAGTCAATGAAGAGCATTCTCACATAGTTGTTCCTTTCGTCCAGGTGTGAAAGGGGCAGTGTGGCTGCAATAGAGATTGCATCATCTGTGGATCTGTTGGGGCGGGAATGCAAATTGGAGTGGATCTAGGGTTTCTGGGATAATGGTATTGATGTGAGCCATGACCAGCCTTTCAAAGCATTTCATGGCTACAGACGTGAGTGCTACGGGTCGGTAGTCGTTTGGGCAGATTACCATAGTGTTCTTGGGCACAGGGACTATGGTGGTCTGCCTGAAACATGTTGGTATTACAGACTCAGACAGGGAGAGGTTGAAGGTGTCAGTGAAGACACTTGCCAGTTGGTCAGCGCATGCTCGGAGTACACGTCCTGGTAATCCATCTGACCCTGCGGCCTTGTGAATGTTGCCCTGTTTAAAGGTATTACTCACATTGGCTGCAGAGAGCGTAATCACATAGTTGTCCGGAACAGCTGATGCTCTCATGCATGTTTCAGTGTTATTTGCCTCCAAGCGAGCATAGAAGTGATTTAGCTCATCTGGTAGGGTCGTGTCACAGGGCAGCTCCCGGCTGTGCTTCCCTTTGTAGTCTGTAATAGTTTGCAAGCCCTGCCAAATCCGACGAGCGTCGGAGCCGGTGTAGTACAATTTGATCTTAGTCCTGTATTGATGCTTTGCCTGTTTGATGGTTCGTCGGTGGGCATAGCGAGATATCTTATAAGCTTGCAGGTTAGTCCCACTCCTTGAAAGCGACAGCTCTACCCTTTAGCTCAGTGCGAATGTTGCCTGTAATCCATGGCTTCTGGTTGAGGTATGTACGTACAGTCACTGTGGGGATGACGTCATCAATGCACTTATTGATGAAGCCAGTGACTAATGTGGTGTACTCCTCAATGCCATCGGAAGAATACCGGAACATATTCCAGTCTGTGATAGCAAAACAGTCCTGTAGTTTAGCATCTGCGTCATCTGACCACTTTACAGACCCAGTCACTGGTGCTTCCTGCTTTCATTTTTGCTTGTAAGCAGGAATCAGGAGGATAAAATTATGGTCAGATTTGCCAAATGGAGGGTGAGCTTTGTACATGTCTCTGTGTGTGGAGTAAAGGTGTGTCCCCCCCCCCCCCCCCCCCCCCTCTGGTTGCATATTTAACATGCTGAGAGATATTTGGTTAAACTGATTTAAGTTTCCCTGCATCAAAGTCCTCGGCCACTAGGAGTGCGGCCTCTGGATGAGCGTTTTCCTGTTTGCTTATGGCAGTATACAGCTCATTAAGTGCGCGGTCTTAGTGCCAGCATCGGTCTGTGGTGGTTTGTAGACAGCTACAAAAAATACAGATGACAACTCTAGGTTGATAGTGTGGTCTACAGCTTATCATGAGATACTCTACCTCAGGCGAGCAAAAGTTCAAGACTTCCTTAGATATCGTGCACCAGCTGTTGTTTACGAATATGCATAGGCCCCCGCCTCGTGTCTTACCAGAGGCTGCTGTTCTATCCTGCCGATGGAGTGTATAACCCGCCAGCTGTATGTTATTAATGTCGTCGTTAAGCCACGATTTGGTGAAACATAAGATATTACAGTTTTTAATGTCCCGTTGGTAGGATATACGTGCTTTCAGTTCGTCCCATTTATTTTCCAGTGATTGAACGTTAGCTAACAGTACTGATGGCAAAGGCCGATTAGCCACTCTTCGCCTGATCCTCACAAGGCACCCCGATCTCTTTCCGCAAAATCTCAGTTTCTTTCTCCAGCGGATGATGAGGATGAGGGCCTGTTCGGGTGTTTGGAGTATATCCTTCCCATCTGACTCATGAAAGGAAAATGATATGTCCAATTCAAGGTGAGTAATCGCTGTTCTTATGTCCAGAAGCTCTTTTCGGTCATATGAGATGGTAGCAGCAACATTATGTACAAAATATAAACAATGCGAAAAAACAAACAAAATAGCACGGTTGGCTAAGAGCCAATAGAACGGCAGCCATCTCCTCCGGCGCCATATTTATTGATTGGACATGATTTGGAAAGGCACACCTGTCTATATAAGGTCCCACAGTTGACAGTGCATGTCAGAGAAAAAACCAAGCCATGAGGTTGAAGAGCTCTGAGACAGGATTGTGTCGAGGCACAGATCTGGGGAAGGCTACCAAAACATTTCTGCAGCGTTGAAGGTCCCCAAGAACACAGTGGCCTCCATCATACTTAAGTAGAAGAAGTTTGGAACCACCAAGACTCTTCCTAGAACTGGCCGCCCGGCCAAACTGAGCAATCAGGGGGAAGGGCCTTGGTCAGGGAGGTGACCAAGAACCTGATGGTCACTCTGACAGAGCTCCAGAGTTCCTCTGTGGAGATGGTTGTCCTTCTGGAAGGTTCTCCCATCTCTGCAGCACTCCACCAATCATGCCTTTATGGTAGAGTGACCAGACGGAAGCCACTCCTCAGTAAAAGTCACATGACAGCCCGCTTGGAGTTTGCCAAAAGGCAGCTAAAGGACTCTCAAACCATGAGAAACAAGATTCTCTGGTCTGATGGAACCAAGATTGAAGGTTCACCTTTCAATAGGACAATGACCTTAAGCACACAGCCAAGACAACCAGGAGTGGCTTCGGGACAAGTCTCTGAATGTCCTTGATTGGCCCAGCCAGAGCCCGGACTTGAACCCGATCGAACATCTCGGGAGAGACCTGAAAATAGCTGTGCAGCGTCGCTCCCCATCCAACTTGACAGAGCTTGAGAGGATCCGCAGAAAGAATGGGAGAAACTCCCCAAATACAGGTGTGCCAAGCTTGTATCATCATACCCAAGAAGACTCGAGGCTGTAATCGCTGCCAAAGGTGATTCAACAAAGTACTGAGTAAAGGGTCTGAATACTTAAATGTGACATGATATTTCAGTTTTTAATTTAATACATTTGCTAACATTTCTATAAACCTGTTTTTCCTTTGTCATTATGGGATATTGTGTGTAGATTGGAAAAGGCTGTAATGTAACAAAATGTGGAGGGTCTAAATACTTTCCAAATGCACTGTAAGTGGTGAATGATATTCCACAGGTATTGTGACAAGTGAAATGAAAACGCTGACGCTTATTAAAACCATATTTGTCTTGTTTCCACTTAGATGTCAGTGGAACTTGATGTGTTTGTGGGTAACACCACCATTATGGATGAGGAAGTCTATCAGTTCTGGCTGGATGGCTACACAGGTATTGGCCACAACATTCACCAACTCACACACATATACTAGACACAGTCATCCATAAAAAAAAGACTTCATCAATATCTCTAACATAAACCTTGAATCCTGTTTCCTTTCTGCCCCATCCTCAGTGAATGATGCAGTGAAGGTTCGTATGGAGGGAGGGGTATTGGAGGAGTGTGAGGCCAGTGCTGAGGTTTTGCGCAGTGACACCATGGACCAGTACAGAACCTTCCAGATGTGTGAGCGCCTCCTGCACAGCCCCGCCAAACTGGCCAATCAGCTGCTGTTCCAGATCCCACCTCATCGCCAGGCCATGCTCATAGAGAGGTGCTCTACCATCTCCTGAAACACTTTTTAATGTCTTATCTTCCTCTGCCTTAAACGTCACCTAATCTGTCTCTCTCTCCTCCCTCTCGCCCCTCTCCTCCCTCTCGCCCCTCTCCTCCTTCTCGCCCCTCGCCTCTCCTCCCTCCCGCCTCTCTCTTTCTGTAAAGGTACTATACGTTCGATGGCGTGTTTGTACGTGAGGTCCTTGGGAAGAAACTCTCGAAGGGGACCAAGAAGGACCTGGATGATGTTAGTGCAAAGACTGGTGTCACACTGAAGAGCTGCAGGCGGCAGGTAGCAGAAACCTCAGCGAGACATCCCCATTAACAATGACTACATCACGGAACTGTAACATGTCCCAAGGGGAAAATTGTCTTAGACACACAGTACTGCTGTATACAAAATACACTGTACATCATACACTTCTTGTTTAGCCACATACAGTACCAGTCAAAAGTTTGGACACACCTACTCATTCAAGGGTTTTTCTTTATATTTAATATTTTCTACAATGTAGAATAATAGTGAAGACATCAGAACTATGAAATAGCACATATGGAATCATGTAATAACCAAAAACAGTGTTAAACAAATCAAAATATATTTAAGTTTCTTCAAAGTAGCCACCCTTTGCCTTGATGACAGCTTTGCACACTTGGCATTCTCTCAACCAACTTCAACTGGAATGCTTTTCCAACAGTCTTGAAGGAGTTCCCACATATGCTGAGCACTTGTTGGCTGCTTTTCCTTCACTCTGCGGTCCAACTCATCCCAAACCATCTAAATTCTGGTGATTGTGGAGGCCAGGTCATCTGATGCAGCACTCCATCACTATCCTGGGCAAATATCCCTTACACAGCCTGGAGGTGTGTTGGGTCATGGTCCTGTTGAAAAACAAATGATAGTCCTACTAAGCACAAACCAGATGGGGATGGTGTATCGCTGCAGAATGCTGTGGTAGCCATGCTGGTTAAGTGTGCCTTGAATTCTAAATACATCACAGACAGTTTCACTAGCAAAGCACCCCCACACCATCAGACCTCCTCCATGCTTCACAGTGGCAACTACACATGCAGAGATCACCCGTTAACCTACTCTGCGTCTCACAAGGTGGTTGGAACCAAAAATCTCATATTTGGACTCATCAGACCAAAGGACAGATTTCCACCGGTCTAATGTCCATTGCTCGTGTTTCTTGGCCCAAGCAAGTCTCTTCTTTTTTTTGTTTATTTTTCTCTCCAATTTCGTGATGTCCAATTGGTAGTTACAGTCTTGTTTCATTGCTGCAACTTCCGTACGGACTCTGGAGAGACGAAGGTCGAGAGCCGCGCATCTTCTGAAACACAACACAACCAAGCTGCACTGCTTCTTGACACAATGCCCACTTAACCCGGAAGCCAGCCGCACCAATGTGTCAGAGGAAATAACATACACCTGGCTACCGAGTCAGCGTGCACTGTGCCCGGCCCACCACAGGAGTCACTAGTGCGCGATGGGACAAGGACATCCCTGCCAGCCAAACCCTCCTTTAACACGCTGTGTGCGCCGCCCCGTGGGTCTTTCAGTCGTGGCCGGCTGTGACAGACCCTGGACTCGAACTCAGAATCTCTAGTGGCACAGCTAGCCTTAGACCACTGCGCCACTCGGGAGGCCCATGTCTCTTCTTCTTATTGGTGTCCTTTAGTAGGGTTTTCTTTGCACTCTGAAGCATTTATTTGGGCTGCAATTTCTTAGGCTGGTAACTCTAATGAACTTATCCTCTGCAGCAGAGGTAACTCTGGGTCTTCCTTTCCTATGGCGGTCCTCATGAGAGCCAGTTTCATCATAGACTTGATGGTTTTTGCGACTGCACTTGGAAGACACTTTCAAAGTTCTTGACATTTTCCGAATTGACTGACCTTCATGTCTTAAAGTAATGATGGACTGTCGTTTCTCTTTGCTTATTTGAGCTATTTTTGCCAAAGTATTGACTTGGTCTTTAACCAAATAGGGCTGTCTTCTGTATACCACCCCTACCTTGTCACAACACGACTGATTGGCTCAAATGTATTTAGAAGGGAAAAAAATACACAAATGAACTTTTAACAAGGCACACCTGTTAAATGAAATGCATTCCAGGTGACTACCCCATGAAGCTGGTTGAGAGAATGCCAAAAGTGTGCAAAGCTATCATCAAGGCAAAGGGTGGCTACTTTGAAGAATCTCAAATATAAAATCTATTTAGATTTGTTTAACACCTTTTTTTATTTTGTCTTTTTTTGGGGGGGGGGGTTATTTCATAGTTTTGATGTCATCACTATTATTCTACAATGTAGAAAATATTAATGACAAAGAAAAACCCTCGAATGAGTAGGTGTCAACTTTTGACTGGTACTGTACGCCACTTACAGAATAAGGGAATATGCTAACACAGTTTAGCTCAACATTAGTGACTGTCCTGCCTGTACAGATTCTATGAACTACAGAGCTCGAGACACTGTAGTTCTAAGACCAAATGTCACTGTTTTTCACATGCACACTAAAGCTTTTCTGAATGATCCCCTTTTCTCCCAGTTTGATAACTTCAAGCGTGTATTCAAAGTTGTGGAGGAACTGAAGGGACCCCTGGTGGAAAACATTCGTCAGCACTTCCTTCTCTCTGACAAGCTGGCCAGGTAATAGTAGAATTTACTATTCAATTTGATATAATCTTGTCATTTATTTTGTACACTTTGAACTCTTAAAAAAAAAAAATTACTCCCCTGCATCTCCTCTTCTCAGGGATTACGCTGCCATTGTTTTCTTTGCTAACAATCGCTTTGAGACGGGGAAGAAGAAGCTGCATTATCTTACATTCCAGGACTTTGCCTTCTGTGCAGGGCAGCTCATCAGCAACTGGACCGTGGGGGCATTGGGTGAGTCCCTAATCAATTGATCTGCAGTTGTGCACTGCAATCATTCCCAAGTCCTTATTAGGTCCGCATTAATTGGAGTTATGATTTTCTTTACTGTCACAGCACTGTTACCTAATACGGCAATATCAGATGTCTGAAGTAGTTTGTCTTCTCAGATAACATGGTGGAAGACATGGACGTGGATCTTGAGAAGGAGTTCTTACAAGATCTAAAGGAACTGAAGATTTTAATCACTGACAAGGATCTGCTGGACCAGCACAAGAGGCATGAGTGTGGTCCATTAGTTATTGATTGCCTGATATGTATGTTATTGATTGCTTCCTGTCAATAATTCACTTTTTTTTTCTCTGCGTATTTTTTTGTGGATATTGTATGCGTTCTAATATTATGAATGACAATATTTAGTAGTATCCCTCATGCCCTTGCTCCCGTTTCTCTCATTCCCTCCGCCCCACTCAGTTTGGTGTGCACGGCTCTCCGGGGGAAGACCAAAGCATTTAATGAGATGGAAGCCAACTTCAAGGTGAGTGACAAAACATGCTTGTGTTACCCAACAGGACTGCTAACGCTTCAACAGACCACCCAGTTTCATAGGATGTGATGTCCAGTCCTGCCTACTACAAAAATCTGTAAATCAGTCCATAGAAAGTGTGGTAACTATGGTTATATGGGGTCAAATGTGCACATCAATTGTCTAATTCAAACAGTTCACTTGAGTTGAATTATTTCTAAACTGCAGTATCAAAAACCTTTTCTAATTATTTGAAACAAACTCTACTCTCTCTTCATCCATAGAATCTCTCCAGAGGCCTTGTCAACATTGCTGCCAAATTAATCAACACGAAAGATGTCAGAGACTTCTTTATTGATCTGGTGGAAAAGGTATGTAAGTAAATCATTAGTAATATACACTGCTCAAAAAAATAAAGGGAACACTTAAACAATACAATGTAACTCCAAGTCAATCACACTTCTGTGAAAACAAACTGTCCACTTAGGAAGCAACACTGATTGACAATAAATTTCACATGCTGTTGTGCAAATGGAATAGACAAAAGGTGGAAATTATAGGCAATTAGCAAGTCATCCGTAAATAAAGGAGTGGTTCTGCAGGTGGTGACCACAGACCACTTCTCAGTTCCTATGCTTCCTGGCTGATGTTTTGGTCACTTTTGAATGCTTGCGGTGCTTTCACTCTAGTGGTAGCATGAGACGGAGTCTACAACCCACACAAGTGGCTCAGGTAGTGCAGCTCATCCAGGATGGCACATCAATGCGAGCTGTGGCAAGAAGGTTTGCTGTGTCTGTCAGCGTAGTGTCCAGAGCATGGAGGCGCTACCAGGAGACAGGCCAGTACATCAGAAGATGTGGAGGAGGCCGTAGGAGGGCAACAACCCAGCAGCAGGACCGCTACCTCCGCCTTTGTGCAAGGAGGTGCACTGCCAGAGCCCTGCAAAATGACCTCCAGCAGGCCACAAATGTGCATGTGTCAGCATATGGTCTCACAAGGGATCTGAGGATCTCATCTCGGTACCTAATGGCAGTCAGGCTACCTCTGGCGAGCACATGGAGGGCAGTGCGGCCCCACAAAGAAATGCCACCCCACACCATGACTGACCCACTGCCAAACCGGTCATGCTGGAGGATGTTGCAGGCAGCAGAACGTTCTCCACGGCGTCTCCAGACTCTGTCACGTCTGTCACATGTGCTCATGTGCTCAGTGTGAACCTGCTTTCACCTGTGAAGAGCACAGGGCGCCAGTGGCGAATTTGCCAATCTTGGTGTTCTCTGGCAAATGCCAAACGTCCTGCACGGTGTTGGGCTGTAAGCACAACCCCCACCTGTGGACGTCGGGCCCTACCACCCTCATGGAGTCTGTTTCTGACCGTTTGAGCAGACACATGCACATTTGTGGCCTGCTGGAGGTCATTGGGCAGGGCTCTGGCAGTGCTCCTCCTTGCACAAAGGCGGAGGTAGCGGTCCTGCTGCTGGGTTGTTGCCCTCCTACGGCCTCCTCCACGTCTCCTGATGTACTGGCCTGTCTCCTGGTAGCACCTCCATGCTCTGGACACTACGCTGACAGACACAGCAAACCTTCTTGCCACAGCTCGCATTGATGTGCCATCCTGGATGAGCTGCACTACCTGAGCTACTTGTGTGGGTTGTAGACTCCGTCTCATGCTACCACTAGAGTGAAAGCACCACCAGCATTCAAAAGTGACCAAAGCATCAGCCAGGAAGCATAGGAACTGAGAAGTGGTCTGTGGTCACCACCTGCAGAACCACTCCTTTATTTACGGATGACTTGCTAATTGCCTATAATTTCCACCTTTTGTCTATTCCATTTGCACAACAGCATGTGAAATTTATTGTCAATCAGTGTTGCTTCCTAAGTGGACAGTTTGATTTCACAGAAGTGTGATTGACTTGGAGTTACATTGTGTTGTTTAAGTGTTCCCTTTATTTTTTTGAGCAGTGTATATTAGTGAATGTTTTTAGTCAGAATATTCAACTCTGGCTCTGGCTTATCAGGCCAATAAGATCTATAGACTTTTGTGCTACCCATGAGACTGGTGTAATCCCTCTCTCTCCCTCTCTCGCTCTCGCTCTCTCACAGTTTATTGAGCCGTGTCGGTCAGACAAATGGACAGCAGGAGACATGAGGCTCTACCTCACTCACTACACTAACTCTGCACACATACTTGACACATTCAAGTGAGTAACATATTACTGTTATACATACACTGCATATACAAAAGTATGTGGACATCCCTTCAAATTAGTGGATTCGGCTTTTTCAGCCACACCCGTTGCTGACAGATGTATAAAATCGAGCACACTGCCATGCAATCTCCATAGACAAACATTGCTTTACTGAAGAGCTCAGTGACTTTCAACGTGGCACCGTCATAGAATGCCACCAAGTCAGTTTGTCAAATGTATGCCCTGCTAGAGCTTCCCCGGTCAACTGTAAGTGCTGTTATTGTGAAGTGGAAACATCTAGGAGCAACAACGGCTCAGCCGCGAAGTGGTAGGCCACAAGCTCACAGAACGGGGCCACCGAGTGCTGAAGCGCGTTGTTCCAAACTGCCTCTGGAAGCAACGTCAGTGTAAGAACTGTTCCTCTGGAGCTTAATTAAATGGGTTTCCATGGCCGAGCAGCCGCACACAAGCCTAAGATCACCATGTGCAATGCCAAGCGTTGGCTGGAGTGGCGTAAAGCTCGCCGCCTATGGACTCTGGAGCTGTGGAAATGTGTTCTCTGGAGTGACGAATCACGCTTCACCATCTGGCAGTCCGACAGATGAATCTGGGTTTGGCAGATGCCAGGAGAACGCTATTTGCCTGAATGCATAGTGCCAACTGTAACGTTTGTTGGAGGAGGAATAATGGTCTGGTGCTGTTTTTCATGGTTCAGGTGAGGCCGCTTAGTTCCAGTGAAGGAAAATCTTAATGCTACAGCATACAATGACATTCTAGACGATTTTGTGCTTCGAACTTTGTGGCAACAGTTTGGGGCAGGCCCTTTCCTGTTTCAGCATGACAATGCCCCTGTGCACAAAGTGTGGTCCATACAGAATTAGGTTGTCGAGATGGGTGTGGAAGAACTTGACTGGCCTGCAGAGAACCCATGACCTTAACTCCATTGAACACCTTTGGGATAAATTGGAACGCTGACTGCGAGCCAGGCCTAATCGCCTAACATCAGTGCCCAATCTTACTAATGCTCTTGTGGTTGAATGGAGGCAAGACCCCACAGCAATGTTCCACCATCTAGTGGAAAGCCTTCCCAGAAAAGTGGCAGAAAAGGGGGGACCAACTCCATATTAATGCCCATGATTTTGGAATGAGATGTTCGACGAGCAGGTGTCCACTAACCTTTGGTCATGTAGTGTATTGTGCTGCCTGGCATGTATTAAGGGCCTGACCGTTTTTAGTGTGTGCTTGCATAATATATGTATTTCATATCCCAGTTGTCACCAGTGGGTGTCACTGCATCTTGCTCCATGTGTCTTAAACTATAGTTACCTTGTTTCTCGCACAGCCACTCTGGAATGTGGTTAACAGTTTACACAACCCTGCACCACGACACACTCAACAAATACATATTTATCGGACAACCATATTATAATAGGCCTCTCATTAAACTGAATAAGCAAAGATCGCTCCATATTATGAAACTTGGCCAGCTCTCATAATGAGACTTTGTCTTGAGTTTTACACGTTCCATATATCTCTCTTTCTCTCTCTCTCTCTCTCCCTCAGACACCAGGTAGTGTGGGACAGGTACATGGGAGTGATCAAAAGCTGCATCCTCAAAATGTACCATGACTGAGATGTTGCCTCGCTCAACTTCCTGTCCTCTTTATATCCGAGTCATGTTGTCTTTTTTTTCTCCTCTGCAGTCGTCATATAAATCCTCTGTCAGATGTTTTCCTCCAATCCTAGTGCCCACATTTCTCCTTTCTTCATGTCTTTCTGCTGTTTTGTTTACTTCCTTCCTCCCTCTTTTCTCTCTCACTTCTCGGTCTGTTCTGACACCCTACTCTGCAATGTCATCTTGCAAATCATATCATTTGTGTTGTGTACTGAACAACAATAGAAATGCAACATGTAAAGTGTTTGTCTCAAATTTTGTGCACAAATTTGTTTACATCCCTGTTAGTGAGCTTTTCTCCTTTGCCAGATAATTCATCCACCTGACATGTGTGGCATATCAAGAAGCTGATTAAACTGTATGATCATCACACAGGTGCACCTTGTGCCGGGGACAATAAAAGGGGCAGTTTTGTCACACAACACAATGCCACAGATGTTAAGTTTTGAGGGAGCGTGCAATTGGCATGCTGACTACAGGAATGTCCAACAGAGCTATTCCCAGAGAATTGGATGTTAATTTCTCTACCATAAGCCGCCTCTAACCGGCCTCACAACTGCAGACCATGTGTAACCACGCCAGCCCAGGACCTCAACATCCGGCTTCTTCACCTGCGGCATCGTCTGAGGAGGGGTAGAGGGGGTGCTGAGGATTATTTCTGTCTTTAATAAAGCCCCTTTGTGGGGGAAAACTCATTCTGATTGGCTGGGCCTGGCTCCCGAGTGGGTGGACCTAGCTCCCGAGTGGGTGGGCCTATGCCCACTCATGGCTGTGCCCCTGCCCAGTCAAGTGAAATCCATAGATTAGGGCCTAATGAATTGAATTCTATTGACTGATCTCCTTCTATGAACTAATACTCAGTAAAATCTTTGAAATTGTTGCATTTATATTTTTGTTAGGTATAAATAAAGTAAACTCATTTTATACCGACGGTCTCTTGGCCCTGATTGTATTGCAGATATTGAGGGTGTGTGTTTTTGCGCACGCTGTGAGTGCTTGTTTATGTTAGAATGTCAGATGCAAATTACTCCGATTTAAAAACTGACTGCAGCTGTAGGGGTTGAGACCTGTTTGGTCCAATATAACACCTAGATATGTCACAGCTTGAACATGCCAAGAAAGTGGCTAGAATCTCAACCCAGCATGGATGAATATGGGTGAAGACGGACTATTTTGGAATACATCTGCATAGTAAATTAAACCTGAGTGGATTATAATATGAGAAGCCAGTAGTAAGCTGTGTGTCTATGTGTGGCCACTGGGGGTTGGGTAAGAGCAGCTGTCACCCCCCACACACACACATTAATATCTCTTATTCTTATCTGTATTTCTTGAAACTGCACTGTTGGTTAGGGGTTCATAAGTAAGCATTTCACTGTAAGGTGAAATACCTGTTGTATTCAGCACATGTGACTAATAAAATTTGATTTTGATTTGATTTGAAACCTTGATTAAGTAGGTATAATGGTACTGCTCATATCCATGTCAATTATGGATTTGCACTTTAGCAAAAACGTAATATCTATAAATGATAACTAACATGGACACTAAGATAATAATATTGTAAAAAGGAAGAACATATTTCACTGTTTGTATACAGCAGTCGAGCTGTCCCGGAGTACACAGCTTTCATGTAATTGTCAAAGGAAATGTGTTGCAAAAGTATTGGTAGTACTGTAGTTATAACAAAACCTCTTGAAGAAATGGATGATGATTACTTCAGGGTCAGTTTTTTTATGCTTCTACATATAAACATGTCTGTCTGTAAGACCTCCAGTTTAAATATTTACTGGTAGTTAGAAAAGCTAACTACTTTTCCAAGAAGGCTTGTGTCTCTCCTCTCTCTCCTTCGCTCTAATTTTTGTCCACATTCCACCAACTTCTCTCCCAAGCTATAAATATCTGCCTGTGTCAGATTGGACCGGAGCGAGGGAAAATTTAGTGGCTGTACAGAAAGAGAGAAAAAGATGGGGGAAGTAAGGATAGATAGATTGGGGGAGCGAGCTGTGGGGGGTGATTTTAAATGAAACCAGGAGCGTTGTGTGACCTGTGAGTGGGGGCACAGGGGGGAGGGGGAGTGTGTGTGTGAATCTATGCAAGTTGTTGTTCCGCCTGCGATTTGGACGGATTTGGAATTTGGGCCGCAGACCAGGAATTTGCATCCTGGGGGGTCAGGGAGGGGGGGTCAGTGGGAGGGTGGAGGATGGCAGTGCAGGGGGCCAGAGGGGGGGTAGGAATGGGCTGTCCCTCTTTCCTCTCTGCCTCTTTCCTTCTCTCTCTTTCTCGCCCTCCCCTGCATGCATTCAGCTGCTCCAGCTGTCGATCTGCCCACTCACTCTCTCAGGGCCATAGAGGCAGGAGCAGGACAGATAGAGGGACCACTTCAGCTCTCAACACTCACACCACACCAGGGACCACAACCGCCAGGGGACTAGAACAGCACTACACGGACTCAAACCAGGGACCTGAAGATAACAGGAAGAAGACGAATTCACACAAAGGAAGAAGACTTGCCTGTGAGTTCACCATGTTTCACAATGACTTTGTGTGTGTGCGGGTTTGAAAGAGAGAGAGGGAGCGGGTGTGTCTACGAGAGCCTTTGTGATTGAGAGAGAGAGATTAACCAAGTGCGTGAGTGTATTACGTCACAAAGAAAAACGTGCCTCTTACCCTCTGCTCCTGGAGGGGGTGGACACGTCACAGCTACACCATTGCTCTCCACTCAACCTCCACGGCTACAGTTGGATCCTTACAAGAGCTGAGGTGGCAAGGCCCTGTGTGTACGTGAGTGTGAGGGAGAGAGAGAGAGAGAGGGAGAGGAAGGGACAGAGAGCATGTGTAAGAGAGTAGTTGTATTTGTAAATGGAAATGTATTGCAAAACTCTTGTACAGATCCAACTACTATTTCACAACTATGCAATGTCACAATCGCAAAGTCTACTAATATCTCCTGCGAACTTGATTCATGGAAAAGCCTGCCAGACATGGTCAGCTTGGATGAAACGCTAAGTACAGGATTTGTTTGCTGGAAAGACTTGTTTTAGTGTGAGGAGGAGCAGACAGGCCTACGTTACCATATGGCCACACCAAGGGACAACCACAAAGTAGAGAGACAGGTGCCACCCAATGGCATTAAACACTCTGTACACACCCTCCCTCCCATACACACACACATTACATCACAGGACAGGACACGGCCTTCTTATTCCCTTACAGACCACTTCTGTGCAGAGCAGGGCGCCATTTTATCACTGTGTTTATGTACTCTTAATTACTAACATTTGACAGAAAGAATTCTACATTCATAGGCCAAAATTAGTAGTAAGGCTGGTCTGACTAGAGTGATTCAGGAGAGAGCACAGCGAGGAGGGTCAACTATTAAAATACCAAACTCCCCCCTCTGACCCACCGTGTGTCGATCATCTCTTGCCCTCAGCACACGTCATCTCGTCTAGTTACTACAGCATATCATCAGTATTCACATCCCTTTGATTTTTCAACATATTGTTGTTTTGACAAAGTGGGATTGAAATGGATTTAGTTGTGATTTTTTTTCATCTACACAAATTACTCCATAATGTCAGTGAAAAGAAAACTCTACAAATGTTAAAAAATGAATAACTAAAATGTAGTTGTTGAATAAGTATTCAGTAAAATTTGGCGTAACAAATCGCATAAGTTACAAGTAAGGTACTCACTCTGTGTGCAATAGGGGTTGACATTATTTTTTTATTATGACTGCCCCTTCCTCTGCCCCCATACATACAACATCTGTAAGGTCCCTCAGTCAAGTATTGAATTTCGAGCATAGATTCAAGTACAAAGACCAGGGAGCTTTTCGAAAGCATCATTAAGAAGGGCAGTGATTGGTAGATGGGTAACAATAACAAATCAGACATTGACTATGTCTTAAAGCATGATGTGGTTAATAATTATGCTGTGATTATGTATTAAACCACCCAGACACAACAAAGATACAGTCGTCCTTCTGAACTGAGCTGCCTTACAAGAATGAAACTGCTCAGGGATTTCACCATGAGGCCATTGGGGATTTTAAAACAGCTACACACAGTTCAATGGCTGTGAAGGGAGAAAACTGAGGCTGGATGAACAACATTGTAGTGACTCCACAATAATGACTTAAATGACAGAGTGAAAAGAAGAATACAAATATAGAGAATAAAAATGTTCCAAAACATGAATCCTGTATGGAACAAGGCACTAAAGTAAAAAAAAACACGGCAAAGGAATACACTTTTTGGCCTAAATGCTAAGCCTTATGTTTAGGGCAAATCCAGCACAACACATCACTGAGTAACTGCCTCCTTATTTTCAAACATGTTGGTGACTGCATCATGGTATGGGTATGCTTTACATCGGCAATGACTGGGGAGTTTTTCACGATGAAAAGAAACAGGATGGAGCTCAGCACAGGCAAAATCCTAGAGGAAAACCTGCTTCAGTATGCTTTCCACCAGACACTGGAAGATGAATTCACCATTCAGCAGGACAATAACCTAGAACACAAGGCCAAATCTGCACTAAAATTGCTTACCAAGAAGACAATGAATGTTCCTGAGTGGCCAAGTTTTGACTTAAATCTTAAATCTTGCTTACAAAGAAGACAATGAATGTTCCTGAGTGGCCCAGTTTTGACTTAAATCTGCATGAAAATCTATGGCAAGACATGAAAATTGCTGTCTAGCCACGATCCCCAACATCTTGACAAATTTTGAAAACATTAATGGGCAAATGGGCAGCACCCACTCGTAGCACGCGCTCCAGTAGCACGCGCTCCTTTGGTCACCCCCAAAGCCAATTCATCCTTTGGCTGCCTTTCCTTCCAATTCTCTGCTGCCAATGACTGGAACGAACTGCAAAAATCACTGAAGCTGGAGACTCATATCTCCCTCACTAGCTTTAAGCACCAGCTGTCAGAGCAGCTCACAGATCACTGCACCTGTACATAGCCAATCTGTAAACAGCCCATCCAACTACCTCATCCCCATACTGTATTTATTTATTTATCTTGCTCCTTTGCACCCGAGTATCTCTACTTGCACATTCATCTTCTGCACATCTACCATTCCCGTGTTTAATTGCTATATTGTAATTACTTCGCCACCATGGCCTATTTATTGCCTTACCTCCCTTATCTTACCTCATTTGCACACTGTATATGTAGACTTTTTTTCTACTGTATGTTTGTTTATTCCATGTGTAACTCTGTGTTGTTGTATATATCAAACTGCAATGCTTTATCTTGGCCAGGTCGCAGTTGCAAATGAGAACTTGTTCTCAACTAGCCCACCTGGTTAAATAAAGGTGAAATTATTTTTTTTGCACAATCCCGGTATGCAAAGCTCTTAGAGACTTACCTACGAAGACTTACAGCTGTAATCACAACCAAAGGTGTTTCTAACCTGTATTGACAGGTTTTCTTTCACTTTGACATTACAGAGTATTTTGTGTAGACCAATGTGAAAAAATCCAAGAGGGGTAAACACATGATACCCACTGTATCACTTTGGCCCAGCCAGCTCTCCATGCCTGGCTCCCACTAGCTTCCCTCTCCATCAGACTACAGCCCTGTGCCCATTGGGGAACTGTTATATATGATGGTTTTTCTGTAGTTCTACTGTCCGGCAATATGAGAGAAATCTCACACCACAGGAGTTTACTGGTATAACATATAAGAGGTTCTGGCCCGCAAGGTGGCAGGTTCAGTGCAGCGAGGGGAACAGAGCACAGCTTGAGCCCACCGGGCCACCGTGCTAGAGAGAGAGCAGCTCCATGCACAACAGAGCAGAACGGATCAAAGCCGGCTATATATACACATCACAAGACCCGACCATCTCTGGTTGGGTCTCCCACCGGTGTGTGCGAGTGTAGATGCGTGCGTATGGTCTATGTGTGTTTGTGTATGTTGCTCTGTGTGTGTGTATAACTGTGTGTGTGGTCTCGCTGTGTGTTCTGTCTAGTCCCCATTAAGTCATTTCTTTATGACCCTGCTGTTATTTTGCTTGGTCATTCTGCTGACGGTGTGGATTCGAGGAGAGGGGTGCCCCCTGTTGCAGGAGTTAAGATACTACTGATGCTAGCACAGGAGGTTGGTGGCACCTTAATTGGGGAGGACGGGCTCGTGGTAATGGTTGGAACGGAATATGGTTTCCATGTGTTTGATACCATTCCATTTGCTCCGTTCCAGCCATTATTATGAGCTGTCCTCCCCTCAGCAGCCTCCACAGGATGCCAGTAATATAAGGAATGCACCTGGACCAAGTAAAGACAGCATCTGTATCAACATCCACTGTCCTCCAAGAGTTGCAGAATTTCCTCTTTAATCCAAGTAAATACAGGGCCATATAATTACTGTATTTCTGTGAACAATGTGTACTGCTGTACATGGTAGACAATGCTACACTGGTAAATGTCAAGTGTAGCATTGTTCACCGACACCTGTTGTAACCAGAATCACAACCAATGGAAAGACCAGTGGTTGGTGTGTGGAGGACTGTCAGAGTGATGGACCATCCTCCCACTCAGAGACCAGAGGCTGTAGGGTTGGCAGCAGCTGTCCTACATGAACCATGGGGGGGCTTTCCCAAAACCTGATACTCTGAGAAACACCGTAATGGCAGGGTATCCCTACTGGGAACTGCAGCCCACATCCTTGCCACGGGCATTCCAGAGGTCCAACCACCACTTGGTGCTCACTGGTCAGTGGCGGCGACGCAGCACCTACCCACGTCTGCCTGCTGCTCACAGGTCTGGGTGACTGAGGTACAGTGTGTGTCCAGGGGTACAGTGTGTGTCCAGGGGTACAGTGTGTGTCCAGGGGTACAGTGTGTGTCCAGGGGTACAGTGTATGTCCAGGGGTACAGTGTGTGTCCAGGGGTACAGTGTGTGTTCAGGGGCGCAGTGTGTGTCCAGGGGCGCAGTGTGTGTCCAGCGGTACAGTGTGTGTCCAGGGGTACAGTGTGTGTCCAGCGGTACAGTGTGTGTCCAGCGGTACAGTGTGTGTCCAGGGGTACAGTGTGTGTCCAGGGGCGCAGTGTGTGTCCAGCGGTACAGTGTATGTCCAGCGGTACAGTGTGTGTCCAGGGGTACAGTGTGTGTCCAGGGGTACAGTGTGTGTCCAGGGGCGCAGTGTGTGTCCAGCGGTACAGTGTGTGTCCAGGGGTACAGTGTGTGTCCAGGGGTACAGTGTGTGTCCAGGGGCGCAGTGTGTGTCCAGGGGTACAGTGTGTGTCCAGCGGTACAGTGTGTGTCCAGGGGTACAGTGTGTGTCCAGGGGTACAGTGTGTGTCCAGGGGTACAGTGTGTGTCCAGGGGTACAGTGTATGTCCAGCGGTACAGTGTGTGTCCAGGGGTACAGTGTGTGTCCAGGGGTGTAGTGTGTGTATACTCCTGCATACGATGCAGACCTATTGAAGATGACATGATGCAAGGTCCACTAAAATACCTCACTTTTGGAAGTGTTTGAAAGATTGTGAAATTGTGACAGGTGCACTGACTGTGTATATAGTTGTCCTGGGAACTCAGTGGAACATTTGTTTTGGTGCTTGAGAAGGAAGGTTAGGCTACATTTGGAGTGTGATGTAAGACAGTTAGCATGTTTGTGTGGGTACACACGTTGCTCTGTGGCTTCTTGCTTGGCCTCTCTGAGGTTAGTGTGTGTGTGTGTGTGTGTGTGTGTGTGTGTGTGTGTGTGTGTGTGTGTGTGTGTGTGTGTGTGTGTGTGTGTGTGTGTGTGTGTGTGTGTGTGTGTGTGTGTGTGTGTGTGTGTGTGTGAGCGCGCGCGCATGGGGGCGCGACAAGTGGTTGAGTATTACAGCATACAAAAGTCTCACCAATGTGTGTGTGCGTGTAAGGAAAGCAATGATTATAACTTTCCTCTTCATATATTATTTTGCCTGGAGCAAATTCTAACTGACGGTTTTTGCACGAACAACGGTTACTCAGAGATGTTTTATTGCTTTCTCTTGGGGGGGGTTTTGTCTGAGGGAGCTGGAATAGAGGATTTATTTGTCTAGGTACAGGGTCTTTAACAGTTGTGCTTCCACTCTCCAAGAACATTAAACGGAGGATGGTTGGTCTCCCAAAAAAAGCAGCCTCTCCAACACCACATGCAGTACTTCGAAGAATAACACACTAGCCATGATGATGAACGATGCCAGACTCAGAGACAGACAATAATGGATTCCGCGGTACTAGACAGCGACAGTGATTTAGAGAGCAGAAATCTGTGTCAGAGCTTGCGGCGTCTGGGGAAACGGAAGGTAATGTCTTGAAATTGATAGACAATACCCTGAGATGTAGGCGCTGGGTTTAATGGCTCACTCTGGTATACTGTAGGTTTGTTGTGTGAGCGTTTGTGTGTGCAGTTACAGTGGGCCTGTCTGGGGAAACAGAGGGCTGTCTACGGAGAGCTGACATGAAAGGATTTCCACACTGTTGACTTTATTATGTTCAGCTGATGGATGGAACGCGTCGTTATGTTGACCTTTCACCAGCAGGGGGAGACGGGCTTCCTCTCCATCATACTGGCGGGGATTCAGGGGGAACACATTCGATTAGCAAATAATGACCGACGTCTGAGCCATAAGGGAGTTGCGTGTGTTGACTTCTGTTCTGAGCCTGGCTTCAGAACACTGTTAGATGTCAACACACAGCCAGAGTGTTGTGTTTTTTAAAATTAAGTGGATGAATTGAAAGCTGTTCCAACCTAGGTTGTTAATTAACTCTCTCTCTTCTCAACCCAGGTTAATGAGTCTCCTAAGTAACTCTCTCTCTCGGCCGTTTCTTTCTGCAGATACCGCTGAGCTGCTCTGAGCACCACAACAAGCCGGAAGCTTCTCTCGTCCTGACCTGAGGCACCGCTACCTGTGTGACCCGCCGGCTGTGCCAGGGTGTGTCTGTGTGTGTGTTTACGTGTGTGATCCGGTCCTATCTGCCAGTCAGTCCGTGAGCATGCAGGGCGTGTGTGCGGCGATCCTGTGTGTGTCTGTGTTCCTCCGCAGTGCTATTTCACAGCCACCTACAGAAAGTGACACCTACACGGTAAGGATGGGTATTCCAGGACTCTCTTTCTCTCCCTCCCTCCTCCCCTTCTATCTTGTCTTCCCCGCCCACCATACACCAGACTGATAATTAGACCCCTTTTGTACTGCAGCTGCTCTTCTCTTTCCTGCTGACCTCCGCTGTACTCTGGAGTCCCACTGTATCTTTCCCCCTCTGTGCCTAGGACTAGGTACCCTCCTGTTAGAGTGACACAGCCATTATTTAAAATGTACCTAATAGCTACAAATGAAAGGTCATTTGGATTGTTCAGTGCATGTGACTCTCTCGCTCTCTGTCTCCTGCCATCTGTAGGAATGCACAGATGGGTATCAATGGGATCCTCAGACTCAGCACTGCAAAGGTAATGGCTCTCGATTATCCTCATGTCCCCATCTCCTCTCTTCCCTCCATCAGTTGTAAGCAACGAGTGAGAGCATTACAACTTGAAACCAGTCCTGTCTTTCAGTCCTTTTCCTTCTCCCTCTCCCCCGACAGACATAAACGAGTGTGAGACCATTCCTGAGGCCTGTAAGGGGGAGATGAAGTGCTTCAACCACTACGGGGGCTACCTGTGCCTCCCCCGTTCTGCCTCAGTCATCCCAGCCCCAGACCCCCCCAGCCAGCCTGGGACCAACCTGGAGAGCACCGCCAGAGAGCCCTTCAACCCCTGTCCTCTGGGCTATGAGCCCCAGGGAGACAGCTGTGTGGGTGAGAGAGTAGGGAGGGAGGGAGGGGGGGTGGACAGGTGGCTGCAGGGGACTGGATAAGGTGTGCGTGCCTTGTTTGTGATTGAGCAATAAGCATGTAGTCTGGATGAGTGCAGACTAGTGTGGGACAGGTGGTTGTATCAAGTGTGTGTTGGGGGGGTTTGTGGAGTTTGTGTGGGTGTGTGTGAGTATTTGTCTGGGGGGTGGATAGCTGGTACTGGAATGTGGAGATTTCACATGAGGACAGCTGCTCTTAGTTTTATAGGACGGAGAGTGTTGAGAGGAGTGGTGTAAAGTACTTAAGTCAAAATACTTTGAAGTACCACTTAAGTACTTTTTTGGGGTATCTGTACTTTACTTTATTATTTATATTTTTGGCAACTTTTACTTTTACTTCACTACATTCCTAAAGACAATAATGTACTTTTTACTCCATACATTTTCCCTAACACCCGAAAGTACTTGTTACATTTTGACAGGATAATGGTCCAATTCACACACTTATCAAGAGAACATCCCTGGGCATCCCTACTGCCTCTGATCTGGCGGACTCACTAAACACAAATGCTTCGTTTGTAAATGATGTCTTGTAGTGTGCCCCTGGCTATACATCAATAAAAAAACATGAAAGAAATTTGTGCTGTTTGGTTTGCTTAATATAAGGAATTTGAAATGATTTATACTTGTACTTTTGATACTTAAGTACATTTTAGCAATTCCATTTACTTTTGATACTTAAGTATATTTAAAACCAAATACTTTTAGACTTTTACTCAAGTAGTATTTTACTGGGTGACTTCACTTTTACTTGAGTCCTTTTCTATTAAGGTATCTTTACCTTTACTCAAGTATGACAATTGAGTACTTTTTCCACCACTGGTTGAGAGAACTGCTTGTCCTGTTGTTCTTGGAGTCGGGCTAATAGGGGTTGTTGATGGGAAATGCATGAGACAGGAATAATGATTGAACAATATGGTGCAGCTTTTGGTGCCTCAACCGTATTAACATCCATATGACTAAATACATTGTGTTGTTTTACCATATCTCACACACAGATGTGAATGAGTGTGAGAGAGATGAACACGACTGCCAGCCCAGCCAGCAGTGCATCAACACGCCGGGAGCCTTTACCTGCCAGTGTCCTGAGGGTTACCGTAAGGTTGGCACCGAGTGCATCGGTAAGACAGCCAATAGGACTCCCTCTAACCAGCCTAACCACTGGCCTGAGAGACAACCAATAGGACGCCCACTAACCAGCCTAACCACTGGCCTGAGAGACAACCAATAGGACACCCACTAACCAGCCTAACCACTGGCCTGAGAGACAACCAATAGGACGCCCACTAACCAGCCTAACCACTGGCCTGAGAGACAACCAATAGGACGCCCACTAACCAGCCTAACCACTGGCCTGAGAGACAACCAATAGGACGCCCACTAACCAGCCTAACCACTGGCCTGAGAGACAACCAATAGGACGCCCACTAACCAGCTTAACCACTGGCCTGAGAGACAACCAATAGGACGCCCACTAACCAGCCTAACCACTGGCCTGAGAGACAACCAATAGGACGCCCACTAACCAGCCTAACCACTGGCCTGAGAGACAACCAATAGGACGCCCACTAACCAGCCTAACCACTGGCCTGAGAGACAACCAATAGGACGCCCACTAACCAGCCTAACCACTGGCCTGAGTCACACCAACTCGCTGTTTGCGGTCTCACCTCATTGTTGTGGTTAAGCTTAGCCATTGTAGCATGTTATTTGACCTCTATTTAACCAGGAAAGTTATTTAATGTATTCACAATTAATATCTTAATATGTTTTGTGACATACACCGTATAGGTCAACTTCTCCTTAGTCATTGTAGCATGTTATTTGACCTCTATTTAACCAGGAAAGCCACTTGAGTCAAAGTCTCCTTCACCATAACGACCTGGTTGGTCAACTCAATCTCCACCTTCTCTCTGGAACTGTTTCTGAATGCTCTCCTTCCATCTGGGTTGTCAGACATTGACGAGTGCAGATACAGGTACTGTCAGCATCGCTGTGTCAACGTCCCCGGCTCCTTCTCCTGTCAGTGTGAACCAGGCTTCCAGCTGGCCGGCAACAACCGCTCCTGTATTGGTAAGGCGTGGTCAGATATACACACACCCACATACAGAGAGTCCCAGGCTATCCAGACTGATGTTAGAATATATTATATTGACTGATATACTGATAGACTTCTCCCTCTCCTCCTCCTTCCAGATGTGAATGAGTGTGACATGGGCGCCCCCTGTCAGCAGCGGTGTTATAACACCTACGGTACCTTCCTCTGTCGCTGTGACCAGGGCTACGAGCTTGGGCCTGACGGCTTTGCCTGCAATGGTGAGAGGATACGTCTGCCTGTCTGTCTCGGTCTGTCTGTCTGTCTGTCTGTCTGTCTCTATAATGTCAATTAAAGTAGCAGTGCTTTGATCTGAAAAGAAAAGCTGCTCTTTCTTTCTTGCATTTATTAAAAGGTGCCCTTCTGTTTATTGGTTAAAACAGCTGTGCTATGATCGTAAACGTTGTTCCCCTCCCTCTCCCTCCATCGTTCTGCAGACATAGACGAGTGCAGCTACTCTAGTTACCTGTGTCAGTTCCAGTGTGTCAATGAGCCCGGGAAGTTCTCCTGTCAGTGCCCAGAAGGCTACCAGCTGCTGGGCACTCGACTATGCCAGGGTAAGCACCTTCTACATCTGTTCTCATTCTCAATGTTTTTCTGAACACCTTTTCCCATCCTTCACCTCACTGTCAGCTAACTGTGCCTGTGTGTTCTTTCGTTGTCCTCGTTGTTAGTGGACGATAAAGTATTCTAATTGATTCGATTCATTTCAATTCTCTCTTTCTCCGGCCCTCAATCGATCCCTCTCCTCCCCAGATATAAATGAGTGTGAGACCGGAGAGCACCAATGTACTGAAGGACAGACGTGTGTGAATATCCACGGTGCCAGTCAGTGTGTGGACACCAATCGTTGCCAGAGCCCTTACGTCCAAGTATCTGACAAGTGAGTGAACATTTATTAAAACATGGGTACACACACACACACACACACACACACCTTTTCCCCATTATCAAACTATGCCGTGGGCACAAATCTCAACATATCATCAACTTCTGTATGGAGCATAGCTCACATTATTTTGAAGATTGCGCCAATTGCTTTTTCCATATTTCTGTCCAATTCTGTGATCTTTTCAGTTGAACATGTTCCAGTACAATTAGAATGCTGTTAGAAGATTGAAACCAGTCTTACATTGATAACAGGTGTGGACAGTAGTTCATTTCCCTCAGCATTTTTTGGCTGTATGAAAACTGCTTCAGAAAATCTCTTGGGGAAATGGCCACTGTTCAAATACAGTTGAATGTAATCCATCTTGGTTTGAGGATAGTTCACCATGCTCCTTCATATTGCAATATACCCCTCTAGTGGTTGAGTTAACAACTACTCTTTTTAATATTTTATCTAGACATGCAGACTGGTCTCATAGACTAGACGTAACATAATAAACAAAAAATATGGGACACTCAAATTAGTATGATATGTTATGTTATGTTTGGTATGGTTACATAAGATAGAAGGTTACCTCAGGCAAAAACCAAAGGTTGTGTGTTTGAATCTCATCAAGGACAACTTCAGTATTTTATGCTAATTATCAACTTTGCAACTACTTAACTAGTTTTTAGCTACTTTGCAACTACTTAGCATGTTAGCTACACCCTAACCTTAACCCCTAAACCTAACCCCTAGTCTAACGTTAGCCACAACTAATTGTAATTCATAACATATCATGCTAATTGTAATTCGTAACATATAATATGAAATGAATGATGGACATCCACAATTAAATACATAACATACCAAACGTAACATATACTAATTTGAGCGTCCCGCATTTTAGTTTACTGTGTTACATCTACCCATGGGTCCAGGTTGCAGACAAGCATGATAATATCACAGGACGTAATCTATATTTAATATTCAGTGATCAATATCAAATATTATGTTTTAATATAAATTAAACAGAATCAAAAGTACCACATCAAGTCATCTAGTTCATGAGGTCGAATTTCAGGAAATTATGATTTATGCAACATGACTGCCACTATGGCACAACTCACATATCTCTCCAGAGGACTAAAACCTGCTATTTTTCCTCTAGTCGCTGTGTTTGTCCTGTGACCAAGCCGGCCTGTCGAGACCTACCCTTCTCTATCGTCCAGCGCTACATGAGCATCACGTCAGAGCGCTCCGTCCCGTCAGACATCTTCCAGATACAGGCCACCAGCGTCTACCCCGGAGCCTACAACACCTTCCGTATCCGCTCTGGAGACCACGACGGAGACTTCTACATCAGAGTGAGCACAGCCATAGTGTAACAGCCCCTGTACAGCACTAGCCTGGGTCACCCTCCCATCCACCTTGTCAATATATGACGATAGACTTGTGAATTTATGATGACAGAGGAGGTCTAGAAACATATTATATTGCATTGAGTTTTGAGACATTGCATCATAACAGGACTTAGTAAGACACGTTTGCTTGACTTTTAGACTAGGAGAGTACGACGGACCCTGACTAACCTCACTATCATCTCTGTGTCTCTCTCAGCAAATCAACAACATCAGCGCCATGCTGGTTTTAGCCCGGGCCGTGACGGGGCCCCAGGAGTACACACTGGACCTGGAGATGGTGTCAGTCAACCCCCTCCTGAGCTACCAGACCAGCTCGGCTCTGCGACTTTCAATCTACGTAGGGCCTTATGCATTCTAGAGGGAGGACAGAGAGTCAGAGACAGAGAGGGGGAAAAACACAGTACAGATACAAGAGAGGAGAAACAGGACACACAGAACAATCTAGAATTGAAAGGGGTCATAAACAGAACAGTCAGATTCTGTAACATGATGTCAGACGTTTGTTAGCTTCTCCTATTTCATGACCTGCAAAGGAAACACACAACTCAAATCACAACCCTCTGGGAAAGCTGAGATAGAGTGAGGTAAAGAGACATTTCCAAAGATGAATACTTTATCAATAACGTGTGACTGATAAACATCAATACTACGAAGTGAATTTTCCCCCAGCCCACACACCGTCCATTTTTGTTCCCTGCTTCTTAGCTGAAGTCTCCTGAAGTATATTTTTCGACTGCTCCACGCTGCTTATTTGTCATGGTCCTTTGAGCTGAATAGGGACAATTACCCTAGTAACCTTTAGTACAAACCCCTGTCATGTTTCAGAAACACCCTGCAATTGAAGATAAAGAACAACACATTATTTAATCATTCTCATCCCGTCTCTGTCATTCTCTTGCTTTGAGCCTGTGTTTTCATGCTACTGTCATTCCTCAGCTTTTCAATCCTTATCGTCCATGGACACGACTCAATAACCACTCAGATCCAACCTCCTCATCCACCCTGTCACTCCTACATCCATCTCTCGCCTAAATCATAGCTAGTATTAGTGCTGAAGCTCTCACTCACTCATTCACTCACTCATCATTTGTAGTTTTGTCACATTAATGATTTTGTTGTAATTTTTGTCCAGGAAGCTGATACAAAATAAAACGATATACATTTTAATCACGTGTTAACCATTGCCTTTTGTTCATATTGTTTAACCATGTCACCCTCTTTCTTAATATAGTCCCATTTCTCTCCTACTTCTTCAACTCCTGTTTTTCCTTTTCCTCCATACAGTATTTCCTTATTTCCCAGTGTGGTATGGTCATAGCTAGCTGACCTTTCTGAATGGAAATACCCACACACCCCCCCAGGTCCAATATGCTCCAGTGCCAGTGGCGCTCGGTGTCTTTCCACAGCTGCAGAACAGATGCCTGGGCTTCTTGTGTGACAACCACTGAGAGAATGGAAAAATCACTTGAACAAAGAGAGAGGGCAGAAGGTATCGCTAGATATATCAGCACTTAAGACTCATTAGCCTTAATATGTGAGGCATAACAAGACAACCAGTGGCATACTGATCTAACACAGCCGCTGTGTTCTCCCTCTCTCCTGGATGACTAAAGCCATATTCCTTGCGTAGTGATTCTTCTACAGTCCCACAAAAAAACAGGGGAAAGCCCTAATTTCATCGTGTATCTCATCCGCTGCTGCTAGCTCCGCCCAGGCAGCCTCCTCTCCTTACAACACACGCACACATACACCACACACAAACACTGCACACACACACACACACACACACTGCACACTGCACACTGCACACAGCACACTGCACACTGCACACACACACACACACACACACACACACACACACACACACACACACACACACACACACACACACACACACACACACACACACACACACACACACAATCTATCCTCACTCAAGGGTGATGACTCATACGCCGCGCAGTCTTACGCAATCTGCCCAGAGTGGAGTCTGTAGCCAGTACAGCCACAAGGTGGCATTGTGACACACAGATCTTTCTCCCAGGCCGAGACAGGAATAGCATCAACCTGAGGGGATGGAATCTGCTGTTTTTTTTTCTTCCTGACTACTGAACCTGCCTTCCCTCTCCCTGTCAATGAACTCATAGACTTGAGAGATGCAGAGGCACTATGGATACACAAACTAACACGTACAACAAATAATAACCACAGCTAGTATGTAACATGCAGCGCCTGAAGCCATACAGGCCATTCAGAAAGTATTCACACCCCTTGACTTTTTCTACATTTTGCCGTGTGACAGCCTGAACATAAAATTGATTCAATTGAGATTTTGTGTCACTGATCTACACATAAAATCCCATTATGTCAAAGTGGAATTGTGTTTTTAGACATTTTTACAAATTAATGAAAAATTAAAAGAGGAAACGTCGAGTCAAAAAATATTCAACCTCTTTGTTATGGCATGGAGTAGAAACGTGTTTAACAAATCACATTATAAGTTGCATGGACTCACTCTGTGTGCAATAATAGTGGTTAACATGATTTTTGAATGACTTCCCCCATCTCTGTACCCCACACATACAATTATCTGTAAGGTCCCTCAGTCGACTAGGGAATTTCAAGCACAGACTCAACCACAAAGTCCAGCGAGGTTTTCTAATATCTCACAAAGAAGGGCACAGATAGGCAAAAAAAAATAATCTGACACTGAATATCCCTTTGAGCATGGTAAAGTTATTAATTAGGGTTTGGATGGTGTATCAATACACCCAGTCACTACAAAGACAGGTGTCCTTCCTAACTAATTTGCCTAAGAGGAAAGAAACCCCTCAGGGATTTCACCATAAGGCCAATGGTGCACAGTTACAGAGTTTAATGGTTGTAATAAGAGAAAACTGAGGATGGCTCAAAAGAAATAAGCCTTTAGCGAATACATAATTTTCCTAAACATGCATCATGTTTGCAACAAGGAATTAAAGTAATACTGTAAAAAAATGTGGCAAAGGAATTTACTTTTTGTCCTGAATACAAAGTGTTATGTTTGGAACAAATCCAATACATCACTGGGTACCACTGTCCATATTTTCAAGCATGGTGGTGGCTGCATCATGTCATGTGTATGTTTGTCATCAGCAAGGACTGGGGAGTTTTTCAGGATAAAAAGAAATGGAATATAACTAAGCACAGGCAAAATCCTAGAGGAAAACCTTGTTCAGTCTGCTTTCCAACAGACGCTGGGAGACAAATTCATCCTTCAGCAGGACAATAACCCTTAAAGGCCAAATATACACTGGAGATTCATACCAAGATGACATTGAATGTTCCTGAATGACCTAGTTACAGTTTTGACTTAAATCAGTTTGAAAATCTATAGCAAGACAGGAAAACTGCTGTTTAGCAATGATCAACAACCAACTTGACAAAGCTTGAAGAATTTTTAAAAGAATAATGAGCAAATATTGTACAATCCAGATGTGCAAAGCTCTTAGAGACTTACCAAAAAAGACTCACTGCTGTAATCACTGCCAAAGGTGCTTCTAACGTGTATTGACCCAGGGGATGAATACGTATCTAATCAAGATATATTTGTGTATTATTTTTCATTAGTTAATTATTTTTTTAACATTTTTTCTTCCACTTTGACATTACAGAATATTTTGTGTAGATGTTTGACCAAAACATGACCATTAAATACTTTCTGAATGCACTGTACATTAACACACACACCAACCAGATGGCATCAGTATGCTTGTCTTAGCTCAGGGCTTTGAGGTACAGATCATAGTTAACAACATGATGGTGTTGTGGGGTATGGAGGAAGGGGGAGGGTGTATGTGTGAGGAATATGTGGGTTACGGGGGAGGAACAGAGTGGTACAACTCCCATGGCATTTCCTGTTGGCACTGAGACAAGGAAATAACCTGAGTGAAATGGGATCAGACTGTACTGTACCCGCGCAGTGGGCATGTGGGAGGATGGTAATATGTTGTGTGTGGGTTTGTGTGTGCATGCACAAGGGCATGTGTATGTGTGAGGGTGTTTTGTTTGTGCATGCGCAATAAGAGTATGAGCGTAAGTGTGACGTTGTGTGTGAGTGCCAGTGTGTGAGTGTGTATGCAGACATGGGGAGGTGTGTTTGGGGTGGCAGTAGGGAGCGGAACAGTGGGCCTGTCTTTGGCACCTCCGCCCAGGTATGAGCTCATTTTCCTGGGCAAACCTTCCGCCGTGGGCCGGGCTGGGTGTGGGGGTGGGAGTCAGTGGGGCAGTAATGCAATCACTGGGCCAGGAAATACAGCCAATGGAGCATATAGGACACTCAGAGAAACTAAGGACATCTTCTCCTAGATCTCACATAACCTGCTCTGTAACCAGGGTAAAGACATAAATGGCAACTATGCATAATTGATAAGATACCATCTTCTGTGAACAACCCCTCAGAAGCTCAAATTGAACAAAGCATTTCAGCTTTATTGGATAAAAAAAAACTATTTTGCTCTCTTGTTCTCTTTAACCATTATGCTTGTGGATATTTTTTATCAATAGTGGAGGGAGGGAACTCAGTCTAGGTAGGGTAGTTTCATTGCCCTCCGCTCCCGCCCTACCTTTGAAATGAGTCCCTTAATAAAATCAGGAGAGTGCTGTGGAATCCGAGTGTCATCAGAAATAGTCGTTACATATGACAACACAAATGAACAGATCTGAATGAGTGGATTGTACATGAGTAGGGGGGTGGGACAGGAAATGGTGATTCTATTTTGGGGTCTCTATGGCCCTGTATATAAAGAGAGTGCTCCTATATAGAGAAACCCAAATGATAACGATACACAAATAGATAACAACAATCACGAATACTTATCAGAAAATAGCAACCAGGTAATGTAAGTCATTGTTACCAACTCAAAAGATGCTTAGTGAATTTTTATCCGGATGAATGATCATCAACTTCTTAAGTAGACCATTATCTGTAGCCGAACCTCATGAAGCTAGGAAGCCATGAATGGATCTGTGAGGTTAAATAGAGGAACATGCTCGAAGATAGACCAGTTGGTGAGAGGTAATTGCACTATTTGTTTGTAGAGAATTGAATTGACCTCAAGATACCACCTAGGACATGAGATTAAAAGGCTTACGAGTGACACTAACAACACGTCATCTCCCTCATTTTTAACTGACCTCCTCATCAGCTAAATCAAATTAGTGGTCTAATTGCTGGATATGTTAATTACACGAGGTCAGTGCAATATCCTGAACTACATGTTGAATTACTCAATGAAGGTAATGGATTAAGAAGCCGGCACAGCTATCCACTGTAGGGGATTGGAAACAGCTAGATAGAGAAAAATACCATAGAATTACATATTGAATCTCTATTTTAAAAAAGTAAATTCTATACACCAGGGAATTTGAGATCCATACAGTTATGTAAGTAGGGACTCGTGAGTGAATGTGTAGTTTTATTCCCACACATTTGAGAAATGTTTTTATAAGACTTTTCTCCCTTTCCATCATACGATCAGACATTGAATGTTACAAATACTTCCAACCTTCACAGTGGTACTTTGAATAATAACCCATTCCATATCTACCCCACCTTCCATTTCTTTGCTCAGTGCGTAAATGTGGTTACTAAGATACGACAATGTGTTGCTATGGACGCGTGGGCGTACTGAGGCAAAAGGGCTCGAGCTGAAAGAATATTCTGCTATGCAGGAAGACATAACAGAAAAGGAAAAACTGTTATGAAAGGTGTGCAACTGAAAGGAAGCTGAAGTGTATTTTGACAAAGTGCAAATGGACAGTTGATACCTCAACAAATCTGCAGCTTGGATGTCCATATAGTCCTCTGGATATTTCACCATGGAGTTGGTGGATTTGGAGACCCAAATCCATGGCACTAAAAGGAGGATACAACTTTTTGGTTATTTGCCCTTTGCCTACACAAATCAGTATTTATTGAAAAGGATGAGAAGCAGACCTCTCCAGAATAAACAAATCCAAGTTTCCCGTGCACCAACTGGAAGCCCTTAATTCTGCCAAACAATTCTGATACCCTTTGGCAGTGTTGTAAATGCCCATACTGGCTGTTGTAAATACACAACACAACACCAACATCCTTATCATGATCAATGGCCAATTTAGTATCCACCTCTAAAGGGATTATTTCTCAGGTTTCATCACTTCCAACACACATTATCAGTTATGAAACACAATGGCAATGATAAGCAGGTTAGAGAGAGAAGGGTGCTGATGGATAGAGTGAGTTAAAGGGTCAGTCATCATTAGCTATGAGTGAAGAGGAGGTAATTGGTAGAGAGAGAGAGAGCAGGAGAGGGAGAGCGAGAGAGAGAGGGAGAGAGGGAGAGGGGGAGGGAGAGAGAGAGAGGGGGAGAGCAAAGAAAGAGAGAGAGAGAGAGAGGGGAGAGAGGGAGAGGGAGAGGGAGAGAGGGGGAGAGGGAGGGAGAAAGAGAGAGAGAGGGGGAGAGCAAAGAAAGATAGAGAGAGGGTGAGAGAGAGAGTGAGAGAGAGAGAGAGAGAGGGGGGAGCAAAGAAAGAGAGAGAGGGGAGAGACAGAGAGAGAGGGGGGAGAGCAAAGAAAGGCAGAGAGAGAGAGAGGGAGAGAGAGGGAGAGGGGGAGGGAGAGAGAGAGAGGGGGCTTCCAGGGAGAGAGAGAGAGAGGGGGGGAGCAAAGAAAGAGAGAGAGAGGGAGAGAGAGGTAGAGGGAGAGAGGGAAAGGTAGAGGGAGAGAGAGAGCAGAGAGAGAGAGAGAGAGCAGAGAGAGAGAGAGCAGAGAGAGAGCAGAGAGAGAGAGAGCAGAGAGAGAGAGAGAGAGCAGAGAGAGAGAGAGAGCAGAGAGAGAGAGAGCAGAGAGAGAGAGAGAGCAGAGAGAGAGTGGGGTTGAAATAAAAAAGACAGAATGATCTAGTACTGTGTGAATGAACTGGACAAATGGTCATGTGGTTATCACTGCATTCACTGCACCTCAAGAAAATTTGTCATTGTTATCCAAAATGATGACAAATTGCAAAGGCCAATGAACCGAAGAGTAGATGAGCTTCGAGAGAGGCTCAACAAAACCGAAAGAAATGAAAGTATAGATGGTAGTGTAGCTTCATTCTAAAGCCAAAATGAAGGGTACATTATTACCTCTCTTTCTCCCTTCGCTCTCGCTCGAACAATTATTCAACATATCATCAAACCCAACACCAACACCATTTTCTCTGATTCTCATTGTTGATTATATGTCTTTGTCTCGCCTTTGTCCTTCCACTATTTTTGCTCCCCTCTTGTCAATAAGCAGATACACAATCATCTCTGCTCATTGCATGTCTATCCATTCCTATCTATCCAATCTATGGTCCAAGAGAGAGAGAGAAAGAGAGCAGGAAAGATTGACTGATAGAGGGTGAATAAAAAAACTGCTACTAGGAGGTCTCTGATGATGTCAGACATCTACACCACATCACCATAGCAACCCAGCATCAGCACCAACTTACTGAGAAAGGAGTAAGAGAAAAAGAGAGGGTGGAAATGTCTGTGGTGGTAGGTAACAGTGGGAAGCTTTTACATATTATGTACACATACATTAAATATTACATATAAAATAACGTGCATTGCAAGTGTTCAATTCAATCACTCCTTTATGTCAATGCTAACCATTATATTGAGGGCCTTCATAGAAAACACTAATCATTCTTAACACATTTTTACCATATAATGCATCTACAAAGTCTTAGTTAAAGTAACTTTATGATGATGGAAGATTTGAAAACATATCTCTATCTTTTCATTCAAACTATGCCATCAGACCTATTGTCCTCATGATGCCCTGTGGGTTTTGATAGTCCAAAAACCACCAGGGGAGTGGTTAGAGAGGGGGAGCTTGACACCCCCAGCACTAGGCGACTGCTCCCCCTCTTCTGAGACCCAAGTTCTAAAAATAAACTGACTACTGGAAAAAAGAGAAAAGTACAAGACTACAGGCTCTGGAAGCATCATCAGAGGAAGGGAGGGAGGGAGGGAGAGAGGGGGGCTGAGGGAGGACGGGGGATTGGAAGCAGTGAGTGGGCGTTTGTTCGCTTCACTTCCACTAGTTATGGCTGTCGTGGAATCTGGCTGCATTCACACCAGACAAACATCCAGACGGTGTGTGAAACCCCCTAACCTGCACGCTATACACGTGAAAGCATTCACAAACAAAGCAAACTGGAAGCTATAGCACTTTCCTGTAAGCGCTTATGGCTCACACTGATTGTCAATAACTGCACCACGCACAGTCTACGCTGCCATGCATTTCTCAGACTGTCAGTCATCTCGTTGTCTTCTGTCCTATGGACTCAGCTTGTCCTATGTCACTATTCAAACTCATCATACCTCGTCATACCATCATACCTCATCATAGCCCTCTACCTCTCTGTTCGTCCCTCAGTCTTTTTCATCAACCCTCCTTCCTTCCCTCTTGCCCCATCTTCTCTCGTTCGCGCTTCGACGCAGGAGTGGGAGGTGTTGCTAGGCGACAGATTAGCTCCTTTCTTTCAAGAAGCAGAGCAAAGACCTTGGTTCTCTGGGTATAAAAATAAACACAAGTGTAAAGAAAGACCTCGGTTCTCTGGGTGTAAAAATAAACACAAGTGTAAAGAAAGACCTTGGTTCTCTGGGTGTAAAAATAAACATGAGTGTAAAGAAAGACCTTGGTTCTCTGGGTGTAAAAATAAACACCAGTGTAAAGAAAGACCTTGGTTCTCTGGGTGTAAAAATAAACACCAGTGTAAAGAAAGAGAGTCTTAAGGAAAGGACAAGTATTCTCCCTCACTTCTGCTAAGAGAGGCAAACATTCATTTCCCCAGATTTGTTTTCCCCTACAACCCTCTTGTCTTTTTCCTCAGAATACTCTCCTTTCCCGGAGAGGGTGAGACCTAATGCACATATCATTTCAATTTGGAAAAATGATAAATATCTATCTCTACCTCTATCTCTATAGATGTCGACATATCTATTCCAGTAACAATAATCTGTGCCAGTAACAATCACAGACTTCCTAACAACTATTGTTATATGACAGAAACTCTTACCAAGAAAGAACATTTCTCCCAGGTTTCATGGTTAGATAAGAAATACTTAGTAAGACAAGAATTCTGAGAAGACAGGTGAGCTACAAAGTCCCTTAAGTCAGATGGCCAGAGAGATTCCAGTAGAATAGCCTACATATGGTTTGCTTTCCATCTGATGCGCAACCAATTCTCTCTGTTATACTTACACTGTAGAAACTGCTGAGACACCTGTTGCCATGGGTGATGGCCCTTTATGGACATGATACATTTCAGTGTATGACTGCAGTTAATGTAACCAGCACGTAGGCTACAACTTGTTCTTTATCTACACGTTATGTGTTTGATATGTAGGTGTGCATTATGCATGTATTAGTGTGTTAATTAAGTGATAATGACCGAGAAGCTGGTGCTTGGAGGATATATTGGCATGGGTGTTGTTAGGCCCGAGAGGAAGTCGAGGGCCGGCAAACCGTGCCAATATCAAATCAAATCAAATTTGATTTGTCACATACACATGGTTAGCAGAATTTAATGCGAGTGTAGCGAAATGCTTGTGCTTCTAGTTCCGACAATGCAGTAATAACCAACGAGTAATCTAACCTAACAATTCCACAACTACTACCTTATACACACAAGTGTAAAGGGATAAAGAATATGTACATAAAGATATATGAATGAGTGATGGTACAGAACGGCATAGGCAAGATGCAGTAGATGGTATCGAGTACAGTATATACATATGAGATGAGTAATGTAGGGTATGTAAACATAAAAGTGCATAGTTTAAAGTGGCTAGTGATACATGTATTACATAAAGATGGCAAGATGCAGTAGATGATATAGAGTACAGTATATACATATACATTATATTAAGTGGCATTGTTTAAAGTGGCTAGTGATACATTTTTGATCAATTTCCATCAATTTCCATTATTAAAGTGAGCTGGAGTTGAGTCAGTATGTTGGCAGCAGCCACTCGATGTTAGTGGTGGCTGTTTAACAGTCTGATGGCCTTGAGATAGAAGCTGTTTTTCAGTCTCTCGGTCCCTGCTTTGATGCACCTGTACTGACCTCGCCTTCTGGATGATAGCGGGGTGAACAGGCAGTGGCTCGGGTGGTTGTTGTCCTTGATGATCTTTATGGCCTTCCTGTGACATCGGGTGGTGTAGGTGTCCTGGAGGGCAGGTAGTTTGCCCCCAGTGATGCGTTGTGCAGACCTCACTACCCTCTGGAGAGCCTTACGGTTGTGGGCGGAGCAGTTGTTGTACCAGGCGGCGATACAGCCCGACAGGATGCTCTCGATTGTGCATCTGTAGAAGTTTGTGAGTGCTTTTGGTGACAAGCCAAATTTCTTCAGCCTCCTGAGGTTGAAGAGGCGCTGCTGCGCCTTCTTCACAACACTGTCTGTGTGGGTGGACCAATTCAGTTTGTCCGTGATGTGTACGCCGAGGAACTTAAAACGTACTACCCTCTCCACTACTGTCCCGTCGATGTGGATAGGGGGGTGCTCCATCTGCTGTTTACTGAAGTCCACAATCATCTCCTTTGTTTTGTTGACGTTGAGTGTGAGGTTATTTTCCTGACACCACACTCCGAGGGCCCTCACCTCCTCCCTGTAGGCCGTCTCGTCGTTGTTGGTAATCAAGCCTACCACTGTAGTGTCGTCCGCAAACTTGATGATTGAGTTGGAGGCGTGCATGGCCACGCAGTCGTGGGTGAACAGGGAGTACAGGAGAGGGCTCAGAACGCACCCTTGTGGGGCCCCAGTGTTGAGGATCAGCGGGGTGGAGATGTTGTTACCTATATATCCTCCAAACACTGGCTTCGATGGTGTTATCACTTTTATACAACAGGGTTTTTATTTAATTTTTAAAAACCTTTATTTAACTTGGCAAGTCAGGTAAGAACAAATTCTTATTTGCAAAGATGGCTTACACAGGCCAAACCCGGACGACGCTGGGCCAATTGTGCGCCGCCCTATGGGACTCCCAACCACGGCTGGTTGTGATACAGCCTGGAATCGAACCAGGGTGTCTGTAGTGACGCCTTAAGCACTGAGATGCAGTGCCTTAGACCGCTGCGCCACTCGGGTTACCAACATATTAAAATAATGATTGACATATTTTCATTAAAAACATTATTTTGATGAATTTATTCATACTATTTCATCCTTCCACAAGATATAGTCTCGACACAAATCTAGGGTTGCTACCCAAGCCGGCTGGTCGTTCGTTCTATCTGTTCGGTTGCCAGAGACGCGACCCAGTCGTTCAGTCTTTTTGTTCTGTATCTATGTACACAACCCAGTCGTTCATTCTAAATCACAGGTGTCAAACTCATTCCACGGGGGGCCGAGTGTCTGCGGGTTTTCGCTCCTCCCTTGTACTTGATTGATGAATTAACATCACTAATTAGTTAGGAACTCCCCACACCTGGTTGTCTAGGGCTTTATTGAAAGGAAAAACCAAAAACCTGCAGACACTAGGCCCTCCGTGGAATGAGTTTGACACCCCTGTTCTAAATGCTCCATTGCCATACTGTAACGGCTCTCTTTCGGTGAGTGAGTTGACCAAGGCGCAGCGGGTTGTGAATACATAATGAACTTTATTTAACAAGACGAAACTAAACACACGAAGAACACTTGAATAATTTTACAAAACAACAAAACGAACTAGACAGACCTAAACTATGAACTTACATGAAACGAGGAACACATAAACAGGAACGACCGAACGAACGAGACGAGACAGTACCGTGTGGTGCAACAAACACAGACATAGTGACAATCACCCACAAACAAACAGTGAGAACACCCTACCTTAATATGACTCTCAATTAGAGGAAAACGCAAAACACCTGCCTCTAATCAAGAGCCATACCAGGCAACCCAAAACCAACATAGAAACGGAAAACATAGACTGCCCACCCAAAACTCACGCCCTGACCATCACACACATAAAAAACACCAGAAAACAGGTCAGGAACGTGACAGAACCCCCCCCTCAAGGTGCGAACGCCGGGCGCACCAGCACAAAGTCCAGGGGAGGGTCTGGGTGGGCATCTGACCACGGTGGTGGCTCAGGCTCCGGACGCTGTCCCCACACCACCATAGTCACTCCCCACTTCTGTATCCCCCTTCCAATGACCACCCTCCAACTAAAACCACCTAAATGAAGGGGAAGCACCGGGATAAGGGGCAGCACCGGGATAAGGGGCAGCACCGGGATAAGGGGCAGGTCCTGGCTGAGGGACTCTGGCAGGTCCGGGCTGAGGGACTCTGGCAGGTCCGGGCTGAGGGACTCTGGCAGGTCCGGGCTGAGGGACTCTGGCAGGTCCGGACTGAGTGGCAGCTCATGACTGAGTGGCAGCTCATGACTGAGTGGCAGCTCATGACTGTAGGGCAGCTCATGACTGTAGGGCAGCTCATGACTCTAGGGCAGCTCATGACTGTAGGGCAGCTCATGACTGTAGGGCAGCTCATGACTGTAAGGCAGCTCATGACTGTAGGGCAGCTCATGACTGTAGGGCAGCTCATGACTGTAGGGCAGCTCATGACTGTAGGGCAGCTCTGGCAGCTCCTGACTGGCTGGCGTCTCTGGCAGCTCCTGACTGGCTGGCGTCTCTGGCAGCTCCTGACTGGCTGGCGTCTCTGGCAGCTCCTGACTGGCTGGCGTCTCTGGCAGCTCCTGACTGGCTGGCGTCTCTGGCAGCTCCTGACTGGCTGGCGTCTCTGGCAGCTCCTGACTGGCTGGCGTCTCTGGCAGCTCCTGACTGGCTGGCGGCTCCTGACTGGCTGGCGGCTCTGGCAGCTCCTGACTGGCTGGCGGCTCTGGCAGCTCCTGACTGACGGACGGCTCTAGCGGCTCCTGACTGACGGACGGCTCTAATGGCTCGGGACAGACGGGCGGCTCTAATGGCTCGTGGCAGACGGATGGCTCAGAAGGCGCTGGGCAGACAGATGGCTCAGACGGCGCTGGGCAGACAGATGGCTCAGACGGCGCTGGGCAGACAGATGGCTCAGACGGCGCTGGGCAGACAGATGGCTCAGACGGCGCTGGGCAGACAGATGGCTCAGACGGCGCTGGGCAGACAGATGGCTCAGACGGCGCTGGGCAGACAGATGGCTCAGACGGCGCTGGGCAGACAGATGGCTCAGACGGCGCTGGGCAGACAGGCAGTGCAGAAGGCGTTGGGCAGACGGCCGACTCTGCCCTGCTGAGGCGCACAGTAGGCCTGGTGCGTGGTGCCGGAACTGGAGGTACCGGGATGACGGCACGCACTTCAATGCTAGTGCGGGGAGCAGGGACAGGGCACACTGACCTCTCGAAGCGCACTATAGGCCTGGTGCGTGGTACCGGAACTGGAGGTACCGGGCTGAGGGCACGCACCTCAGGGCGAGTGCTGGGAGAAGGAACAGTGCGTACAGGGCTCTGGAGACGCACAGATGGCTTAGTGCGTGGTGCCGGAACTGGAGGCACTGGGCTGGAGACACGCACCATAGGGAGAGTGCGTGGAGGAGGAACAGGGCTCTTAAAACGCACTGGAAGCCTGGTGCGTGGTGTAGGCACTGGTGGTACTGGGCTGGGGCGAGGAGGTAGCGCCGGAAATACCGGACCGTGTAGGCGTACTGGCTCCCTTGAGCACTGAGCCTGCCCAACCTTACCTGGTTGCATGCTCCCCGTAGCCTGTCCAGTGCGGGGAGGTGGAATAACCCGCACTGGGCTGTGTTGGCGAACCGGGGACACCATGCGTAAGGCTGGTGCCATGTAAGCCGGCCCAAGGAGACGTACTGGTGGCCAGATATGTAGGGCCGGCCTCATGACATTTGGCTCAATGCCCAATCTAGCCCTACCAGTGCGGGGAGGTGGAATAACCCGCACTGGGCTATGCACCCGTACAGGAGACACCGTGCGCTCTACTGCGTAACATGGTGTCTGCCCGTACTCCCGCTCTCCACGGTTAGCCTGGGAAGTGGGCGCAGGTCTCCTACCTGCCCTCGGCCCACTACCTCTTGGCCCACTACCTCTTAGCCCCCCCCCAAGAAATTTTTGGGTGGTACTCACGGGCTTTTCGGGCTTCCGTGCTAGAAGCGTCCCCTCATAACTCCGGTTCCCTTCTCCGGTTGCCTCTGCTCTCCTCAGTGCCTCCAGCTGTTCCCATGGGAGGCGATCCCTTCCAGCCAGGATCTCCTCCCATGTGTAGCAACCTTTCCCGTCCAAAACATCCTCCCAAGTCCATTCCTCCTTCTTGCGCTGCTGCTGTCGTTGCTGTCCGTTAACCCGCTGCTTGATCTGGGTTTGGTGGGTGATTCTGTAACGGCTCTCTTTCGGTGAGTGAGTTGACCAAGGCGCAGCGGGTTGTGAATACATAATGAACTTTATTTAACAAGACGAAACTAAACACACGAAGAACACTTGAATAATTTTACAAAACAACAAAACGAACTAGACAGACCTAAACTATGAACTTACATGAAACGAGGAACACATAAACAGGAACGACCGAACGAACGAGACGAGACAGTACCGTGTGGTGCAACAAACACAGACATAGTGACAATCACCCACAAACAAACAGTGAGAACACCCTACCTTAATATGACTCTCAATTAGAGGAAAACGCAAAACACCTGCCTCTAATCAAGAGCCATACCAGGCAACCCAAAACCAACATAGAAACGGAAAACATAGACTGCCCACCCAAAACTCACGCCCTGACCATCACACACATAAAAAACACCAGAAAACAGGTCAGGAACGTGACACATACTGGCTGGCAACGTTCTTATCCCTTGCTTGCTAGCTAGCCAACTACGGCTAACTTACAGTCACGTCAAAAAGTGCAGACAGAATAACTGCAAAGTAGCTGCATTTGCATTTGTTTAAACTGTTTTCTAGAGACATTTATTTGGATACATCCATAACAATGAGCTAATGAGGTGCGATTTCACCTGGTATAGAAAATGTGCTCACTCGTCAGGATACTGTTGTTCAGAGGAGCTAGCCAACAACACAGCTAACAAACTGAAGCTGGAAAGACTACAAACTAGCTGCACTTAGTTTCGTTTGACCTTTTTTCAATTGACATTTATTTGTATATATCTGTAAAAAGGATGCCAGCTGATTCATAATTTCGACTGGCTGAGAAACTCTGCCTGCCTGTCTGTCTCGTCCAGACTCCCGACACGTTCATTACTATTGGACAGCTGGAGATCCGAATTTGAATATTGAAACAATGTTGCAAATGTCGGAGAGACAGACAGCAAGACAACAAATCTGGCTTTGTGCTTGTCTCCACCCCCTTCCAGGTGTCACCCATCTTCCCCTGTGCATTTATACCAGTGTTCTCTGTTTGTCTGTTGCCAGTTCGTCTTGTCTCATCAAGCCGATTTTGATAATTCTGCCTGCCCTGACCCTGAGCCTGCCGTTCTGTACCTTTTGACACTGCCCTGGATTACTGACCTCTGCCTGCCTTGACCCTGAGCCTGCCTGCCACTCTGTACCTTACGGACTCTGCCTTGGACTACCGACCTCTGCCTGCCCTTGACCAGTCATTTGCCTGCCCCTGTTTTATAAATAAACGTATGGTATTCGAGTCGTGATAGTTAGTCTAAAATAAATGTGAGATTATGTCTAGATGCTTTTCAGTGGCGATTTTAGAATGTAAAGCATGGTGGGGCAAAAAAAAAAAGTGTGGGATGCATGCCAGCAAAAGCACAACACTAAACAATACATGAATTGTACTATAACGGTGACAAACGGTGCCCACAAATTGTTAGGGCCTATATAAAGCTGTCCCAACAGCAGAGTCCCAACACCAGTCCCAACACCTTAACACTGCAACACCTGGCTTTCAGCAGAGCCTTGTCTGGCAGCGAAACAGTTAATTCAGCCTCATTTACTACCATTTTTAAAAAATTAAGCTGATATGGCTGACTTGCTTAAACAAATGTGGTTTCTACTAACAATTGAGATGTACAAACTATGGCATAAGGGGAAGGCAAACAGATAAGAGGCAATCTGTAATTTCGGTTAAGAATTAATGAGCGAGCGATGATGGACGTAGTCAATATAACTATTTGTTCAGCACTTCTGAAATGTACAGTGACACAATTCAGAACATGGGCCCCATTCTTACAGTGTTCTCCCTGTACAACAAGTCAGAACCGTAGGATAAATAAAGGGGGCATAAAAACAGACAATGAAAGCTCTTGCAACATTCGATGATTACATTTCTCTAAAACAGGTTATAGCCTACATGTGCACCACCAAGTCAGAACAGTAGGCGAAATTAAGAGGTGAAAATAGACCAAATTACTAGGGTGAGGCACATTGAACGCCGATTGGGTCTTTGCGTGTCAAAAAAGATACACGTCATATAACACTATTTGACGTGTCAAATAACACAATTATATTATCGAATGTTGTGTGTGCTGAATTTGCATGTGCTAGCCAAACGTGCTACTATCAGTAGCACAGTCAAAGCTGTACAAAAAAAGTTTGCAAACAAGTACACACCGACCATAAACAATGTGTTTACAATACCATGTTGGTGAAAATAGACCAAATTATTAGGGTGAGGCACATGGGCTACTAATAGCTTCCTACACAACATACACTTAGTATTACTTTCTTAGCTACAGTATACATATCTCGCTTGCATATTACATCATTTATGCAGCAGCATACAAGACATTTTTGGACTCACCTTGTGAAGGTGGCGCGGCGGTCCTTTGTGGGCAAATTTTGTCATCAAAGTCTGGCATTCTCTGGATTTATGGTGGGAACTCTGGAAAAAAAACACACAGCCACTCCATTGAATAGCAGGCTAACGTTAGTGGTTGCTTTGCAATGCTTGCAGTTAGCCACTGATTCCTTACAAACCACTCATTATTGAATTTGCGGTTTCCAACTTGTTGTGTAATCTTTATGTCCAATGGCCAATGAGCACCTATACATTTGATCTATAATTTCTATTCATTATTTTTTCTTAAAAATGATTTGCCAGTAGATTGTCGACTTGTTTCATGATGATGACTACTAGCTAAGTTGACAGACGCTTCACAAGTCCTCAACTAGCAGCTTCATTAAATAGTACCCGCAAAACAACATTCTCAACGTCAACAGTGAAGAGACGGCTCCGGGATGCTGGCCTTCTAGGCAGAGTTGCAAAGAAAAAGGCATATCTCTGTCTAGTGTCTGTGTTATTTTGCCCATCTTAATCTTTTCTTTTTATTGGCCAGTCTGACATATGGCTTTTTCTTTGCAACACTGCCTAGAAGTCCAGCATCCCGGAGTTGCATCTTCACTGTTGACGTTGAGACTGGTGTTTTGTGGGTACTATTTAATGATGCTGCCAGTTGAGGACTTGTGGGGCATCTGTTTCTCAAACTAGACACTAATGTACTTGTCCTCTTGCTCAGTTGTGCACCGGGGCCTCCCACTCCTCTTTATTCTGGTTAGAGCCAGTTTGCGCTGTTCTGTGAAGGGAGTGGTACACAGCGTTGTACGAGATCTTCAGTTTTTTGGCAATTTCTCGCATGGAATAGCCTTCATTTCTCAGAACAAGAATAGACTGACGAGTTTCAGAAGAAAGGTCTTTGTTTCTGGCCATTTTGAGCCTGTAATTGAACCCATAAATACTGATGCTCAAGATACTCAACTAGTCTAAAGAAGGACAGTTTTATTGCTTCTTTAATCAGAACAACAGTTTTCAGCTGTGCTAACATAATTGCAAAAGGGTTTTCTAATGATCAATTAGCCTTTAAAAATTATCAACTTGGATTAGGTAACACAACGTGCCATTGGAACACAGGAGTGATGGTTGCTGATAATGGGCCTATCTACGCCCATGTAGATATTCCATAAATAATCTGCCGTTTCCCGCTACAATAGTCATTTACAACATAAAAAATGTCTACACTGTATTTCCGATCAAATTTATGTTATTTTAATGGACAAATAAATTTGCATTTCTTTCAAAAACAAGGACATTTCTAAGTGACCCCAAACTTTTGAACGGTAGTGTATATATATAGAGAGAGAGAGAGATTTTTTTTGCTAAAAATGTGGAGCTCAAAACAGGTGGGTACTGATGCTTTTTATAGTGGAGATCAAGTTTATAAAGTGCTTGGCTGGGCTGATCAGACAGTGGATTGCGCAGTCTGATGGAACAAAGTAAATAGGCATTTTAACGTTATAGATTTAGCCGGTGGTAACTTGTGGAATAGACACCAGCTGGAATGTGGTTTAAACCAATTAGCATTCAGGATTAGACCCACCCGTTGTATAATGTCATTGAGCCATGAGACAGCCTTATTGGATTCATTGAAGTCCTCTCAATTAGACAGGCTACTCATCCCTGCTACCCTCTTACCATTTCACATGCCTGCCCATAATGGATGCCATTATCATGACAAGCACAACAAAGGAAGTGATGGCAATTTGTCCAGGCCACTGCTGAGTCAACACAGTGTGTAGGACACGATGTGCTTCTGAAACTGCCAGGCGAAAAAATAAAGATGCATACTATTTTTGGTGAAATATGGGATAGAAATAGCTATGAAGTGTTTTGAATAATCGTGATCCAAAAATGATCTGATATTGGAGTAAAAACACACAGTAGCCTACCAACAAGCATCAGACCAGAGCATAGATTCCTTAAACATCTCTGGATGCCAGACATCTGGCAATAGGCCTACACTGTAACAAATTGCTGTAGGTTTTACAGTAAAAACGCACAGTAATGCCATGGTTTATCCATTAACAGTATAATGAAGGCATGAAGATGAACAGCAATAACGGTTAGTCCTAGGCCCATCGGATTATGGAATTGCGCGGTCTTTTCTGGTGAATTATTGTACAGACCTGTAGACTGAAGCAACCATCAAGTGGGTTCAATCATATTTACATTAATTAGCCATACAATGACAATACCATTTCTCACTAGGTTACGGCTCCCGACGTAAAATAGCCTACAGAATCACATAGTCTATGGTAAATAATTGGCAATTTGGGCACATCGCGCTCTCCACATGCCCGGGCAGTCTCGTGATGGAAGCGAACATCTGCAATTGCGGTCAGTAGGCTACATTCAATTAGTTGAATTTTGAAAGAACATTTTGCATCGGGAGCCCATGAATCGGGTTGAAAACGTCAAGTGTCTCTGCGAGCCTATAGTCTAAAACTGTTATTATTGATAGCATATTCCAAGTTCTGTTTTCCCCAAATATTTTAGTACGTGGGATAATAGGTAGCTGTTCCCTCCCTTAGCTAAATATTGGAACATTGTTTGAATCAAGATGGAATAGATTCTAGATGTATTTTCGTTATGTCCGTTATGGCTTGATGGTTCGAATGTGTAATCAATCTGTCTGTTTGTTGGCGAGCTAGCTGCATTACAGTTGTCATTTGAGGTAAATTTAGGTGAACAATTCTGAGCCACAAACGTTAGTTTGCTATTCTGAATTGAATTGTTTATATAACTTCTATTTTTGGAATTTGGATTATAGAAATAAATACAGGCTACTGCAGCTTGAACTGAGAAAGTTTATTTGTTTCGTTTTTAAAATTATTATCCAGAATCAACCTTACACAGTTAAAATGTTTCAGTGCAAATCGTGCATGCATCTAATACAGTAGTATCATAAGTACAGCACATGAAACTTCATAGAAATGGACTCAATTGCTCTTTTAATTGTGGCGTGCAAAATGTTCCCGTGCATTCAGGCAATTTACTGCCTTGAAGTCTCACTTATACAGAGACCACAAAGGATATCAAAGGTCTGTGAAATGTGCTCAATTTCAACCAGCAGACAAAATGGTGATTTGCCCAATGGACATTTGTCAGTTCATATGTTAACATTTGACTGAATTTTTTTCTCATTTGAAGGATACTTTGCAAGAGGGCAGAGAAATGAGTTGCCCTTTTATGGGATGTGAAAAAAACATGCTGTTAAATCTACATTTGCGTCTCATACAGTACCAAGTCAAAAGTTTGGACACACCTTCTCATTCAAAGGTTTTCCTTTATTTTTACTATTCTCTACATTGTAGAATAATAGTGATGAGATCAACACTGTGAAATAACACATGGAATCATGTAGTAACCATAAAAGTGTAAAACAATTATTTTTTTTTTTTTACATTTTATATTCTTCTTCTTTTTATATTCTTCTTTGCCTTGATGACCCCTTTGCACACTCTTGGCATTCTCTCAACCAGCTTCACCTGGAATGTTTTTCCAACAGTTTTGAAGGAGTTCCCACATATGCTGAGCACTTGTTGGCTGCTTTTCCTTCACTCTGTGGTCCAACTCACCCCAAACCATCTCATTACACAGCCTGGAGGTGTGAAAAACAAATGATAGTCCCACTAAGCGCAAACCAGATGGGATGGCGTATCGCTGCAGAATGCTGTGGTAGCCATGCTGGTTAAGTGTGCCTTGAATTCTAAATAAATCACTGACAGTGTCACCAGCAAAGCACCCCCACACCATCACACCTCCTCCATGTTTCACAGTGGGAACCACACATGCGGAGATCATCCGTTCACCTACTTTGCGTCTAACAAAGACATGGCGGTTGGAACCAAAAATCTCAAATTTGGACTCATCAGACCAAAGGACAGGTTACCATTGGTCTAATGTCCATTGCTCGTATTTCTTCGCCCAAGCAAGTCTCTTCTTCTTATTGGTGTCCTTTAGTAGTGGTTTCTTTGCAGCAATTTGACCATGAAGGCCTGATTCACACAGTCTCCTCTGAACTTGATGTTGAAATGTGTCTGTTACTTGAACTCTGTGAAGCATTTATTTAGGCTGCAATCTGAGGTGCAAATTGGTGAAGTGAAATTTAAAAAAATAACTTTTTAAAAAAAACAACAAAAAAAAACAGAAAAGTGGTGCGTGCATATGTATTCACCTCCTTTGCTATGAAGCCCCTAAATAAGATCTGGTGCAACCAATCACCTTCAGAAGTCACATAATTAGTTAGATTGCACACAGGTGGACTTTATTTAAGTGTCACATGATCTCAGTATATATACACCTGTTCTGAAAGGCCCCAGAGTCTGCAACACCACTAAGCAAGGGGCCCCACCAAGCAAGCAGCACCATGAAGACCATGGAGCTCTCCAAACAGGGCAGGGACAAAGTTGTGGAGTACAGATCAGGGTTTGGTTATAAAAAAATATCAGAAACTTTGAACATCCCACGGAGCACCATTAAAGCCATTATTTAAAAAATAGAAGTAATATGGCACCACAACAAACCTGCCAAGAGAGGGCCGCCCACCAAAACTCATGGACCAGACAAGGAGGGCATTAATCAGAGAGGCAACAAAGAGACCAAAGATAACCCTGAAGGAGCTGCAAAGCTCCACAGTGTAGATTGGATTATCTGTCCATAGGACCACTTTAAGCTGTCCACTCCATACAGCTGGGCTTACGGAAGAGTTACTAGAAAAAAAATAGCTTAAAGAAAAAAATAATCAAACACGTTTGGTGTTCGCCAAAAGGCATGTGGGAGACTCCCAAAACATATGGAAGAAGGTACTCTGGTCAGATGAGACGAGAATTGAGCTTTTTGGCCATCAAGGAAAACACTATGTCTGTCGCAAACCCAACACCTCTCATCAACCCAAGAACACCATCCCCACAGTGAAGCATGGTGGTGGCAGCATCATGCTGTGGAGATGTTTTTCATCGGCAGGGACTGTCAAACCTGTTTCAGTCAGAATTGCAGTAATGATGGATGGCGCTAAATACAGGGAAATTCTTGAGGGAAACCTGTGTCAGTCTTCCAGACATTTGAGACTGGGATGGAGGTTCACCTTCCAGCAGGACAATGACCCTAAGCATACTGCTAAAGCAAAACTCGAGTGGTTTAAGGGGAAACATTTACCTCAATCCAATTGAGAATCTGTGGTATGACTTAAAGATTGCTGTACACCAGCGGAACCCATCCAACTTGAAGGAGCTGGAGCAGTTTTGCCTTGAAGAATGGGCAAAAATCCCAGTGGCTAGATGTGCCAAGCTTATAGAGACATACCCCAAGAGACTTGCATATGTAATTGCTGCAAAAGGTGGCTCTACAATGTATTGACTTTGGGGGGGTGAATAGTTATGCACACTCAAGTTTTCAGTTTTTTTGTCTTATTTCTTGTTTTTTTCACAAAAAAATATATTTTGCATCTTCAAGGTGGTAGGCATGTTGTGTAAATCAAATGATACAAACCCCCCCAAAACTCTATTTTAATTCCAGGTTGTAAGGCTTCAAAATAGGAAAAATGCCAAGGGGGGTGACTACTTTCGCAACCCACTGTATGAGTCCGTGTTGGAAAGACAAACTGAAAATGTTACTGAGACCCCTGGTGTGTCTACAGAGAATGACTTTAAAGAGGACCTAGAGGCAGGCGGCCCCTTGGACAGTGTTGATGAAGCTCTCTTTAAAAACAATCTTACACTGTTTTATTAAAAGCTTCAGGCAAAGTTATTGTTCCCTGTCTCTGTCATTCAGTCTATTATTGAAGAATTTCAAGATATTAATTTCCTTGGTCAATCACATTTTCTTTCAAACCTCAAGGAGAAGGTGGGTGTACTTGGCATTCCTGAGAATGATATAAAACAATGTAATTGAAGAGCTGAAAAAGGAGAATCTTCTCAAGGCCTGTAATGGTTCTTAACGAACAGATCAGTGTCAGAAGACTATCTTTAAAAACACTTTCAATTATGTTGAACCTGTGCCCTTGTATTTAGGAACTAATGAATCTGGGAAAGAGTGCGTTGCCCAGTATGTCCCTATGAATAAAACACCTGGTGCAATTTTGAGTCAGACATTCAAGACGCAGTATGAGAAAGCACTGATAAGGACATCTTTCAAAATATTTGGGATGGACAGAATATTGCAGACAATGCTTAATTTAAAACAGAAGCATCATTTTTGGCCTTAATACTATATCAAGATGCATTTGAGATTGCAAATCGTTTGGGATCAGGGAAAAAGAAACACAAGGTGCTTTCTATCTTACTCTAGGTGACATGTTGCCTTAGAACAGGTCAAAGATTGATCACATGCAACTAGTCCTGTGCAGAGAGCAAGATTTTAAGCATTCTGGACAGGAATTAGTTATTAACCCATTGCGAAGAGATCTTAAGGAGCTAGAGGATGGTGGTATTGTTTTAGCAGATGGATGTGTTTTGAGAGGTGCTTTAGGTGCCATACCTGGAGATAATCTGGGATCTTACAGTTTTGGGGGCTTTGTGGAAAATTTCAGCCGGAGTACATGTTTTTGGCGATATTGTGACATTGACGGAGCAACATTTGAGTCTAATCCACTGTCAGCTGGTTCAACAAGAACTGCCCAGTCCTATAAACAATGTACTGTACATAGAAGCTACTGTACATACATGTACTGTACATAGAAGCTACTGTACATACATGTACTGTACATAGAAGCTAATGACAGTGGATGGGGTGTCACATTTGATTCTCTATTTATGAGCTTAGGTACTTCCATGTTTGCCAGCCTGGACTGCTTCCTTGCCTTGGCCATGACCTCTTCAATGGCATTGTCTCTTTTGACCTTGCACTGTTCATTAATCATTTGGTCAATCAAGAGAAACATTTGACATATTTAGAATTGAGCAGATGCATCAGCCAATTTAAATACCTTGGGAGTGATGGTAATGACAGACCTCCTGAGATAAGCCCTGGCAGTGAGAAGCTAAGTGGTGTCTGTTGAGAGTGCTCCCCCTCTTGGTTGGAGATCGGATCAAAAATCAACCAGATAGTGGTGTATGGCAGGTGATTTTGCTCCTAAAACATATACTGTATATGTGCATTAGCCATTACTGCTGACCAGGTGGCATGTCTTGAAGTCCTTATTGATGAATATATCCATTTCAGAACTGAGAATTCTCCTGACAAACCCCTCAAGCCAAAGCACCATTACCCCGAGCTTGTCATTAGGTTCGTGCCACTTATTCGTCTCTGGACGTTGAGGTTCGAAAGTAAGCTTACTTACTTCAAGCAGTGTGCACGGAAATGGCACAACTTTAAGAATCTATGTGGGACTCTAGCAGAGAGACACCAACTGTTCCAAGCCAGTTGGATGTCATAAGGTGAATGCACCAATTTGTAAGTCGCTCTGGATAAGAGCGTCTGCTAAATGACTTAAATGTAAATGTAAATGTAAGCCTATTTAAGTACTGGCAGTTTATTTCTGCCTCTCATTCAGGTAGAAAAGGGAACTGACTTTTATGCCAGTGATTACAACAAGAAGATTTGAGCATTCAGTCGCTGCATTTCACTTCAAATCTGACAACACGGTTATTTTAAATGATATCACTGTCAAAGGCACAAAGTACAGAAAGGAAATGTATG